>NW_006202260.1:0-750 GCF_000334495.1 Tupaia belangeri chinensis
TGCATGGCCGCCGGGCCTGTGCGTGGCCGCCTGGCCAGCTTGTGCCTGCCTGGCCTGCGCGTGGCCCTTGGGCCTGTGCGAGGCCACCGGGCCTGAGCGTGCCACCGGGCCTATGCGTGGCCGCTGGGCCTGTGCCTGCGTGTGGTCGCCCGGCCTGCACGTGGTCCCTGGGCCTGCACGTGGCCACCGGGCCTGCACCTGTGTGTGGCCCCCTGGACCTGCGCGTGGCTGCCGGGCTTGCACGTGGCCCCCAGGCCTGTGCATGGCCGCTGGGCCTGGGCCTGACTCTGTGCGTGGCCGCCAGGCCTGCGCCTGCGCGTTGTCCCTGGGCCTGCACATGGCCGCCAGGCATGTGCCTGAGTGTGGCCACTGGCCACAGGGGGGCAAATGCAACCCAAAACAGGATTAAGAACTTACAACTATAAGCAACAGAAAGAATCTTTAGCTGTCTTAAACCAATTGAGAAATATACTGTATAGAAGGATTTGATCTACCTATGGACAGTGAAAAGATGAAGGTTACCAGCCCTGTATTACCTCAGGAAAGAATAGGAACTACCCTACCATTCTTAGGGAAGCCAGATACCCAGGATAAGTCACACTGCAGATCCCCACAACACTATTCCTGCTAATCACAAGATGGCTGCTGTGCCGCATCAACTGATAATCATCTCTGCTTACAAGAACCACTTTCCTAAAACTGTATTCCATGGTGACTCTCCTACAATTGTGGAACTGCATGAGAACCACC
>NW_006202261.1:0-764 GCF_000334495.1 Tupaia belangeri chinensis
CTGCAGGTGGTTATTCGCTAGTCGGAGGTGTTGTAAAGCTCTCAGACGACCCATTTCTGGGCACATGATTTCTAAGGCTTGTCACTAAAATCCAAACACTGGAGTTTGATGATGGACCCAATAGCTTCCAAGAGAAAAGAAGGGGAAAGGCAAAATGAATTTGACCCCAGGGTTACACTAAATATTTCATGCAAGTATCCAAAATTATGGAGTTTTTTCTTTTGAGAGATTTTTGTTATAGGGCACATGTGCTCATCAGAAGGCCAGAGAGAGACAGAGAGTGAGAAAGCATCCCCCCAAGGGTGATGGCCACATCACAATCCCTTCTCCTTTATTGGTTGTATTTGGGTATTTGATTGTGCGCGTGTTTGAAGATGCACGCAAGGATGGTAGATGGCCACATCACAATCCCTCCTGTCTGAATTTTGGACACACATGCACACAAGCCCAGTGTGAGTTTCAAGCTGGACTCGAAGCACGGTCAGAGTCCAACACCTTAACCACCACATCACCTGTGGGCTCCCAAAATTCTGATATTTCAGTAACTTCACATCCATGCCTCGATTGCTCACAAAATAGTCAAAAGAGAGATCAAACTAAGTTTTATGGAAATAATAAATACTTCTATCTTGAGATAGAAATAGAATAACCTTAGAAAGTACACGAATAAAAGCATTATAAAAATATAAAAAATTGCTTGATTAAATAAATAATTCAAAAATGAGATGAGGTCTGTCTTGTTTGTTTTAAATAATTATTTATTT
>NW_006202262.1:0-585 GCF_000334495.1 Tupaia belangeri chinensis
AGCCATTACGCTAATTGCTGGTCCCCTCACATTTGTTTTTACTGTTCTACTGTGTTATATTTTATGTATTGAACACAATTGATTTGGTTTTCCTTTGATAACATTCACTTTGCTCACAATTACTGCTCTTACAAATATGCCTCAGTGAGGATCTTTGAATATGTCTCTGATGCATAGACCCTAGAGTCTCTAAAGAGTTTTTATGTATGAGTAGAATTGATGGCTCATGGACACAGGGCAACTCCTAAAGTTTTGTCCAGTAATACTCATCCTACAGTAGTTCTTTACTGCTATCTGTGTGCTGTGGACTAAACCATGCCACTCTGCACCCCCAGTTCATATGCTCAGCCCTAATTTCCAGCGTGACTACATTTGGAGACAGGGCTTTGGGGAAGTAATTAAGGTTAAGGATCCTACACTGCCAACAGGACAGCTCAAGTCCTGGACCCGGCAGCCTGAAAAATCACACCACGCATGTATGTGTGCATGTCCAAAATCCCAAAAGGAGGGAGAAATGAGGGGATTGAGGCATGACCATCCCCCATCGGGAGTGCTTTCTCGATTTCTCTCTGGTAACACACATAC
>NW_006202263.1:0-488 GCF_000334495.1 Tupaia belangeri chinensis
GCTATAGGGTGTGTGGTGTGTGCTTGCCAGGAAGACAGAGGCAGTGAGAGGGAATGTGAGAAATTGCCCCCCAGCGGGGCATTGACTATGTTGCAACCCTGTCTCCACTCTCCTCTTAGGATTTTGGGCATATATACACACATGCCTGGTATGATTTTTAAGTCACTAGGTCCAGGATTCAAGCTGCTGGGTCTAAGACTCTCATCTTAATTATTGTGCCACCTGCTGGCCCCCGCAATAGTATTTTCACAAATTAAAAATAAATATAACCCAGGCATTTGAGAGAAAGTGGAGAATATGGAAGATGTACTGCTGAGTGAAAAGCAAGCCCAGCTATGAAAGAGAGACATTGGGGACCAGTAGGTGGCGTAATGGTTATGTCCCTGGACTCCCACGTAGTCGACCGTGGCTGTGTCCCAGGCCTGACTGCTTTAAATTCACACTGGGGACATGTGTGTGCATGCCCAGAATCCCAAAAGAGAATTGAG
>NW_006202264.1:0-465 GCF_000334495.1 Tupaia belangeri chinensis
AGAAGGCAGTGACTGAGCCTTTGTTGCACATAACGATGATGTTTCTGTGTTCAGATTGTGAGTCTATGTCAATGAAAGGGGGAGAGGTTCCCAACCAAATTCCACAGATAATTATTTGGAACCCAGAGTAAATGGGACTGACAGAGTTGGAAGCCCCTGATAACAGGAAGAACCTTATAGTTTTTCCAGGCTTTATGGTTTTGAATGCCAGAATCACAGTAATGGTTTTGGCCAAGACAATGGAAACAACCACCGTGAACACAAGGCCAAATGTGACTTGTTGGAGGACACAGGTGGCTGCATTAGGATGGCCATTGAAGAGCAAGGTGCAGAGGAAGCACAGCAGGAGGGAGATGAGCAGAATAAAGCTGAAAGCCTGGTTGTTGGCCTTGACAATAGGAGTGTCTCAGTACTTTACAAAGACTCCCATCACAACAGCTGTGAGGACAAAGAAGCACAGAGACA
>NW_006202265.1:0-570 GCF_000334495.1 Tupaia belangeri chinensis
AGAGAGACAGAAAGTGAGAAACCACCCCTGACCCCCAATGGATAGCCACACCACAATCCCTTCTCCTTTCCTCTTCTCTCCAGATCTTGGGCATGCACACACGTGCCCAGTGTGAGTTTCAAGCTGCTCATTTTGGGACTTGAACCAAGGTTGGCCATATGGGAGTCCAGCGCCTTAACCATTATGCCACCTTCTGGTCCAAGATTGAATTATTAATACATGGAACAACACTGATAAATGTTAAAGTAATTATGCTGAGTGAAAAAAAATCCAGAAAAAATGAAGGTATATATTATATAATTCCATTTATATAAAACTGTAGATGTAAAAATCCCACTCCTTGGTAAGTACCCAAAGGACAGAAGAATCCTTACCTGGAAAAGTACGTGCACATCAATGTTTATTGCAGCATTATGAAAAAAAATCCAGAAAAAATGAAGGTATATATTATATAATTCCATTTATATAAAACTGTAGATGTAAAAATCCCACTCCTTGGTAAGTACCCAAAGGACAGAAGAATCCTTACCTGGAAAAGTACGTGCACATCAATGTTTATTGCAGCATTAT
>NW_006202266.1:0-667 GCF_000334495.1 Tupaia belangeri chinensis
GAGAAATAAAGAATAAAAAAACTATTCAAAAAATGAATGAAACAAAAAAGCTGATGTTACAAGAAGATAAATGAAATGAACAAACTCCTAGCTAGATTAATCAAGAAAAACAGAGAGGAATCAGATAAATAAAATCAGTAATAAACTTACTGATAACATTACAACAGATATATCAGAAATACAAATAATCATGAGAGAGTACATGCGTGACTATTTGCTAACAAACTAAAAAACCTAGATGAGACGACGAATTTCATACAAGTTACCTAGGTTGAACAAGGAAGGAATAGAAAGCTTGACTAGACCAAAAACAAGCACTGAGATGGAATCAGTAATAGTTACCTGATGGAAAAATCGCAGGTCCCATGGCTTCGCTCCTGCACACCTAAATTCTACTGAAAACTTTAAAAGAAGAGTTAACTTCAGTTCTCCTCAAGCTATTTCTCTCTCTCTATCTCTCACTCTTTTTTTTTTTTAGATATTTTTGCTATAGGACACATGCACTCTCCTGGAGAGACAAAGTGAGAAATCACGAAATCACCCACCTCCCCCAGGGGAGATGGACATGCCACAATCCTTTCTCCTCCATCCTCCTCTCAGGATTTTGGGAATGCACACGTGTGCCTGGCGTGAGATTCAAGCCACCGAGTCTGGGACTCGAATCACA
>NW_006202267.1:0-661 GCF_000334495.1 Tupaia belangeri chinensis
GGGGCTACTACAAGGTGTCTCTGCTGGTGCATCCAGATGGGGTGGGCGAAGGCAACAAGGAGGATGCCACTCATCACTTTCAGATCCGGAGGAAAGTCTATTCTGTTGTAAGTGAAAGAGCAGAGAGCAGCGTAGGATGAGTGGGGAACAGTGGATGAGGACTCTGCTGTGCTCAATGAAGACTGAGACTGGGAGGCCTATTGGAGGTGGCTCTTTAAGAAGATATCTGTAGAGGACATTCAAGCTTTTGAAAAGACGTTCAAAGGTTCTGAAGAAGGGCTGGCTGACATTAAACAGGCTTGTTTGGATTCAAAGGTGGCATGGATCAGCTCAGGAGTCTGTGCTGTGTGTGCAGTACACAGAAGGACCCATGATAAGAAACATCATCCAGCAAGCTACTGATGCCAGGGAGGTCCCATCCTAATGCCTTTGTGAAAGAATCAAAACAAAAGACGAATGCAAGGAAAAGGAGGGCTCAGGCTAAAGAAGCAGAAATAAACAGGAAGGAATTGGGGCTTGATAAAGGAATGGATAACATTCAGAGCAGACAAAAGGATCGGCAAAAGGAAATGGACAATTTTCTGGCTCAGGTGGAAGCAAAGTACTGCAAATCTTCCAAAGAGGAGGAGGGGAAAAAAGACTCTGAAGAAAGAAAAGAAAT
>NW_006202268.1:0-786 GCF_000334495.1 Tupaia belangeri chinensis
CTCAAACCGGGGTTGGTCATGTGGGTGTCCAATACCCTTAACCACTGCGCCACCTGCTAGCCCCATGTTGGGTGTTTTTATCATGAAAAATGTGTTGAGTTCTATTAAATGCTCTTGGTTCAATTGAAATTATCATGTTGGGTTTTCCCTTTATTCTGTAAATGTGACATAAGACACTGATTTTTTTTTTTTTGAGAGGATTTTGCTATAGGGCCTGTGCACTCACCAGAAAGACAGAGAGAGACAGAGAGATAGAAAGTGAGAAATCACCCCCCAGGGGGATGGCCACACCACAATCCCTTCTCCATTCTCCACTCGGGATCTTGGGCATGCAGGCACACGCACCTGGCATGAATTTAAGCCACCAGGTCTTGTATTCGAACCGCAGTTGACTTTATGGTAGTCCAATGACTTAGCCATTCATTACGCCAACTGCTGATCCCAAGACACTGACTTCTTAAAACAATTGAGCCTTTTCTTTTTGCTCTCTCTCTCTTTTGTTTAAGGATTTTGCTGTAAGGCATGTATACTCACTGGAAAGACACAGTGAAAATGAAAGTGAGAACTCATTCCCAGGGGAGAATGCCTGCTGCAATCCCTCTTCCTCCATTCTCCTCTGGGGATTTTGGACATGCCCGGGCACACACACAGTGTGATTCTCTTCTTTTAAATTTTTTAAAGAATTACTTAATTAATTTTATTTATTATTATCATTATTTTAAAATTTGCTATAGAATATCAGAGTATATGTGCTTACCAGAGTGAGACAGAGAGAAAGAGAGAGAG
>NW_006202269.1:0-782 GCF_000334495.1 Tupaia belangeri chinensis
TGGGTTCATATTACTTATCTGAGGAAGAATTTCTTCTAAAAAAGAAATCGAAGATCCTCCAGAGCCTCACAGGTGTAAGGATGAGAAGTCTGTTCAGGTTCCGGGTCAGCAGCAAGCTTAATCCATGAAACGTGAATCCAAGTGGGAATGTTGGCCACTTTTACTGCTGTAGGGGTTGAAAGAAGAATAGTATAGGGACCTTTCCAAATAGGCTGAAGTTGGTCTTTAGGATTTTTGTCTCTCCAAGAAGAGAGAGGCTGGATTTAAAATTGCACAGGTCTTAAGCCTGATCTCAGGATGCTCCAAAAGGATTAACTGATACTTAAGTATACGGTTATCAGAAAGCCATATAGGCCCCTTGGATTCTAGAATTTTGGAGGCTTGATGAGGGGTGCTCACCTGTTGGAGCTGCCCTGCTGTCCATTTAAGAGATTCTTCAGCAAGTCAGGCGGTGGCAGCTACTGCTCTAAGGCAACTTGGCCATCCCTTAGCCACTTGGTCCAATTTCTTGGACAGATATGCAACTGGTCTAGAAACAGGGCCTATGTGCTGTGTTAAAACTCCCAATGCAATTCCTTGTTTCTCCATTACAAAGAGTTGAAATGGCTGGTCTGGACAAGGGAGTCCTAATGCAGGCGCCCTTACAAGGGCCTCTTTCAAAGCCTTAAAGACAATTGTCACTTTGGAGTGATTTAGGGAGACCAAAGCGAGGAATTATAACTTTTAAAAGTACTTTAACCACCTCTGAGGTCTTTTCTGACTGAGTAGGAAAAGCTTCTACC
>NW_006202270.1:0-988 GCF_000334495.1 Tupaia belangeri chinensis
AGGATTAGCCTCACAGAGCACCCCATTTTACGGCTGTGCCATCACCCTGTCCCAGTTTTACATGTACTCGTTCAGTGAGCACTACCTTACTTATCAACCCTCTACATCAGCCACTTGCTTCAGAAAGACAGTCTATCTGAGACAAATTTACTCTGATAAACACACATTCCAGTGTCAACCAAAGGGCAATGCTCACTGAATAACCAGGCTACCACAGAGGATGTCAATGCCCTTGTGGCCCTGGAGGTCTGCTCATCCTGAATCTCCACTCTTCCCAGAACCCTATATAAGATCAGTAGGCTGCTCAGTTAGAAGAGACTGTGTCTAACCAGACAAGCACTGGTTACCGTAAGAGAAAGCAATTAATTCTGATGTTGTCTTTTATTTCAGTTCCGGAAAAGCACATAATATTTTGGCATCAACTTTTCCAGTCCATTAACTTACTATACCCTTATTTTTCTTATTAAAATACCAATGAAGTTTGTGTTTTCTCTTACCCGTTTTACCATAAGTACCAGTGGAAAAACAATACTGAGTAAATAGCAAAACATTAATATAGAGAAAATTACCTATTCGATAGTCATTGAGTCCAGCCAGTGGCCTGGAGGTTACCTTGCTGGATCCTAAAGGGTATATTTTGGTTTGAGTCCCATACTTGATTGCTTAAAAATTAAGCCAGGTGTCTGTATGTACGTGTGCCTAAAATCCCAAAAGGAGAAAAGGTGGTAGTGTTGCCATTCCCCCTGCCCCAGGCTTGTCCTCACTTTCACTATCTCTCTTTTCCTCTGTTTCTTTCTGGCCAGTGCGTGTGTATTTAAGCCAAGAAAAATAAAAAGGAGTATTTAAAAATAAAATTACTATAGCTGGACCATGGTAGAACTCTGCTTACAATAAGCTAGAGTTTTTTTTCATAAAGAAGTACACCAAGAAACACATTCTTTTGTTCAATTGTTTCACACATGCAACAAAAACTTACCAAATGGATATG
>NW_006202271.1:0-811 GCF_000334495.1 Tupaia belangeri chinensis
TCTCCAGGGCATCCTCAGTGTCCCTAAGTCATGCCTGCT
The DNA here is from genome assembly GCF_000334495.1 of Tupaia belangeri chinensis. Classification (NCBI taxonomy): domain Eukaryota; kingdom Metazoa; phylum Chordata; class Mammalia; order Scandentia; family Tupaiidae; genus Tupaia; species Tupaia belangeri. The sequence goes on from NW_006202271.1 coordinate 40, forward strand.
CCCAGAGACACCTGGGAAAGGTGTTTATTCTGTAACTGTCAAACAAAGGGGCAGCGTCCTGCCCCCTCCTGACGATGACAGACTGCTATTTGCCAGGGGCCAGGATGACCAAGCACATTGTCCCATCTGGCTGTCTTTATTTCTGCCAAAAGTCTGAGTTTTGTTTCTGATTTTAAAAGAACAAAGTTGCTGATTTCCTAGGGCATCCCAGAGATGTCCTCTGACACGGGCTGCCAGCTCCCCAGGCTCATGGAGCTGTCGGGTCCCCACAGCCGGCCAATGTGCTTCCAGAGCATTCATAAAATACCTTGAATGTCAGTCCATATCAATGCATTTTGAGCTCTCTTCTCACACTGTAAACACCATAAATTCTCTTTGTGTGGTCTGATACGTGGATAACTGCAAATGGCCAACCATGTAGCCTGTCCTACTGGATATTAAATTTGTCATTCAAATAATCTCTAAAGTTTTTGTTACAGTAATTGTATGTTTTTAAAGAGATTTTTCCTTACCTTATGTGTGCTCTTCCAAGAAAGAGAGAGACAGAGAAAAATAGAAAGATGAAAAGTGAGAAATCAGCTCCAAGAGGAGATGGCCACACTGAAAGTCCCTTCTACTCCAATCTTCTTCAAGGATCTTGCACAGTCATAAAATCCACCAGCTCCAGGTCTCAAACTGCGCCATCTGCTGGCCCCACTAATGTAATTCTCAAGTGAACGCATGTGTCTGAAGGATTAAGTCCTAGAAATGGAATTCCTGAGTCAAAAAGCAA
>NW_006202272.1:0-3632 GCF_000334495.1 Tupaia belangeri chinensis
CATTATGCTAACTGCTGGTTCCCAAGTCTAGTCTTCTATATATGAATTTTTGGCAGAGGCAAGAAATGAAAAATACTGGAGAAGAAAAAGAGGATGCAGAGATATCTCCAGGATTTTTTCTATTAGTTGCTTCTGTGTCATAAATTCAAAACGATGAAATATTTCTAATTTCTAAGAGAAATCAATAAGGATACCTCACCAAAAATAATCCAAAATGAATAATAGTCCTGTAATTTATATTCCCTTAGCAAGAACAGGGTATCCAATGATAAAATTTTAGATACAGTTAAAACTTTCGGAGGAATCACTTCCTCTTATGCTTCAGTTCCTTTATTCTTTTCTTCTCCTTTTATATTTTTATTTCCCTACTCTTTAATCTTTACAGTTTAAAATCCTAGAATATTATTAGTTGAAGAAGTCTAACATCATGACATAAAATTATAGTGATGTAATTTCTCTGTTAACTCAGATTTAGAGTATATCATAATGACTTAAATTGTTTTAAAATTGTGATTATTCCAATTCATATTAGCTATTTTATGTATCTTTTTTGATATCAAAATTAAAAATCCACTTGTTGATTCTGAATGATAAGATTTCTTCTGGAAAACAAATAGAAAATTCTTTTTACTTTTTTGAACTTTCATGTGGGTTCATTGTCATAAATACCCAAGAGCATACCAGATATTATCGCCCTTTATATTACAACAATTATCATCACCTCAGATAACATGCCTTTACTAAGAGTAAGATCAAAAGCAATTTTGTATAATGGCTGCATATTACATTCAAGCATACATGCCTGGGGATTTTTAAAATTAAAAATGTAAGTTTAAAAAACTCAGACCAAACCAAATATTCCTTTATGTTGATAGAAGCTATTGATTACATCTTTACAACCACATTATTAGTAAGATATCACCTATTGTGACAACATTTGAAACATTATCAATACCAAGAGGCTTGGGTGTCTTCGTAAAATGCTATTTGCACGTTGGCTTAGCTTCTGTGCGTGAAGGAATCCTACTGATAAACACACCACACCTGCATGCACACCCACTGTACCAAAGGGAAAACCACCTAAGACGGTCAGCAATCGCACAATACACTGTGCAGGACTGTGACCTTCAAGGAAAGGTTTGAAAACACACATGAGATTCGCCACTGCTCCACCACCGACCCTCCACCTGGGAGCAATTTCCGGGTCACAAAGTGGAGAAGGAAAAGCATGTGAACATAACCTGGCAGTGTTGAGGTGAGAGAAATTAGAGTTTAGGAGAACTGAGGTGGCCAGAATTTGCACATTGGCAATGCAGTGAGAGCCCTGCACCTGACAGGCGTGTCCTCCAGCCTTTGGCCGCATGCACGCTCATCTGCACAGGCACGAGAAGGGGCTCTCCAGCACTGGAAAGGAAGTGGTGGAAATCGGTAGGTATTCACTTCCTGCAGCTCAGACAGGCCTGGGATCAGTTTATGTTCCCACCAGTCAGTGTCAGAGACCTCATGGCATACTGAGAACTGGGTGGAATTCTTAGATGAGTCATGCCTCTGTAGTGCAGCTAAATTAGCCCTAGAACAAAGACAGCTCTGAATGAGACATCAACAGAAAGAAAATAACAACAAGAGTAGAAATCATTAAAAATTGAAAGCTAAGTATGTAGGAGATCAAAAGCTGAATCTTTGAAGAAATCAATAAAATTGATTAATCCTAGTCAAATTAACTAGAAGTAAAGAGGGAGGTCAGTAAGGTCATAAAGTTGAAGGTCAATACATAAACATCAGTTGTATTTCCACATACTAACAATGAACATTTAGTAATTAAAACAAGAAAATACCATTTACAATGTGACAAAAAATATTAAATACTTAGAGATAAATTTAACAAAATATTTGTATGAAAACTCATACACTGAAAGCTACAAAACATTGTTAAGACACATTTTTAAAGACCCAAATAAATAGAGATATCCCATATTCATGGATTTGAAGATTTAGTATTGGTAGGCTTTCAATTCTCCCTGAAGTAATAAAAAAACTCAACACAAAATGGATTTAAATTTTAGCAGGTTTTTAGTTTGTTATGCTTTTATTTTTGTTTACTTTTGTTTTTGAAATATGACACGTTGATTCTAAAACTTAGGTAGGAATACAAAGGATCTAAAAGAGCCAAGATGACTTTATAAAAGAAGAACACTGCTGGGGGACTTACACTGCTTGATTTCAAGACTTACAAAGCGACAGTAACCCAGGCAGGGGGTACTGATTTAAAGGTAGACACACAGACTGATGGAGCAGAATGAAGATTCCAGAAATCCAAACTACATGGTCAAGTAATTTATATAAAAGTGCTGAAGTAAGTCAATAGGACAGTATAATCTTTTTTGAAAAATGGTGCTGGGGCAATTGGCTAACCATATGGAAAAAGGAATTCTAACATTTCTTAAATAAACATTAACCCTAAATGGGCTGTGTACCACAGATCTAAATGTAGGAGTACAACTATAAGATTTGTAAAAGTTTTGTGACCTTCTTCTTCTTCTGTTCTCATTTTAACAAATAGGTAAAACAAATTGACATTTCACAAAACAAGAAATACGAATGTCCATGAAGTACTTGAAAAGATGCCCAACCTCATTAGTAATTAGGGAAATGCAAATTAAACCACACCGAGATAGCACTACATATTAAAATTAAAATGAGTTACTATATCAAACATTAAAGAGGATGTGGGGCAATTGGAATGCTTACACATTCCCAGAATGTAAAAGTTTTCAACAAATTTGGAAATAGTTTGGAAGTTTCCTATAAGTTAAAAATACTCTTACCAACTAATTCCATTCCTAGATAGTAATAAAGACAAATCAAAATAGATTTGTTCAGGGACCAGTAGTTAGCGTAATGGCTATGTCACTGGACTCCCACGTAGCTGACCGCTGTTCAAGTACCGGACCTGGTGGTTTAAAGTCATGCCGGGCGCGTGTGCGAGCGTGCCCAAGATCCCGAGAGGAGAATGGAGGCGAAGGGATTGCAGCGTGGCCATCCCCCTTGGGGGGTGATTTCCTGCTTTCTGTCTCTCTGTCTCTCTCTGTCTGCCTGACGAGTGCACGCGCCCTATAGCAAAACCCTCTCCAAAAAAAAAAAAATAGATTTGTTCAAACACTTACATGATAATATTAATAGTACCCTTTTCAATTTTTAACTAATTCTACTAAAGACAAAATAATAAAAATGGACACCCACTCAGTGCTTGCCAGAGGCTGAAGATGTGGTGAAGGTGATGTGAGATTAATTACTTAAGACATGAATTAGTGGTGCACAATTTGGGGTAATGAAAAAGAGCAAATGCTAAACTGGGGAAAACCTTTGCAGCATAAGCTAACCAGTCGTGCTAATATCTGTAATAAAAAAAAGCACGTCTACAAGTAACAATGCAAAACAGAAAACCCTATTGAAAATGGGTAGAATCCATGAATGAACTTGTCACAAAATACATGCAAGTGACAGAATTGGGAAACTTAGGGTAAGCATTCAAAGTGTGATTGATGTCACTGAAACTCAGAATCTTGAGTCTCTGATAATCAGATGTATACCTTCCCAGAGAGGTGGGGAAAAGGAGTACTTTTTTTTTTTTT
>NW_006202273.1:0-1244 GCF_000334495.1 Tupaia belangeri chinensis
TCTGGCGAGAGCACATGCCCTATAGCAAAATCTTCTAAGAAAAAAGTTTTTATTCCTCTGTCATGGTATGTCATTACCTGTGGGTACTTTTGTTTTCTTTACCATTGCTTTTCACACTTTGAATTTAATATTTAATATATGCTATGGTCACTAATGTATGTTTATGTATGTTGCATTGTGTTGAGCTTATTGAATTCAGAGGTCTATCCTTTTCCTTCAAATTATTAAAAGTTAGGCCCTAATGACTTAAAATAATTTTTATATCTGTCCCACACAATTTCTTTTGAGAGACTAATAAGTGTTTAGCTCAGCAAAGAGACAAAGAGAAAAAACTAAAAATTTGCATTGAGATATTTATAATAATATTATTGATCATATTTTTTCATTGTTTGTGTGTGAGTATGCACGTGTTATCTGTATACAGGTTTGTGTGTGGTATCTTTTATTTTTTCTACCAGATGCTTGCAAAAATATTATCTTAGATAAAATACATGTTTATTAAGATCATAAGTGTATATAAGTATATACATGTATGTAACATATATAATGCTACATATACAGACCCAACTCTTTTAATTATGAAATGACTGTGTATAACATGAATGCATCATTTTTGTATATTTTTCGCCGAGGGGCACAAAGAAGAAAGAGCAGAAGTTTATTGTGTGCTTTAATAAAATGATTATAAATTTTGTGAAAAATTAAACAATGATGTAACTTAAAGAATTAAAGACAGGGGCTATGTTGTGGCACAGAGGTTGAGGTGTTCACTCTACCCAAAGGTCACATGCTCCCGATGGCAAATCCTAAAAACAAAAATAGAAAAAGAAAAACAAACAGTTAAATATCCAGCTATGCATATATGCATTCTACATATTGATAGATTTCTAACTTTACTGATCAACTCCACAATTACATTTCCTCTGAATTAATCCATAACTGTGCATGTGTATGTATTTGTGCAGTGACAGGGTTGCAGGTGCAGCATTGTTTAAACTTTGGAAGAATAAAGCAAGTAACCTTGGGCTATTATGTGGGTTGCCCCTCTCAGACTTGCTGCACATTCGTTTTGATATTGTCACCTATTTTTTTTTTCTTCTAGAGTGATTGGATGGTCTAAATATGAGTTTTATGTTTTATTCAGACTTTTCTACTGCTTACTGCATGAACAGTTGCTTGCTGTGACCCACTATATTTTAACTAGAATTGTAAGTAATTTCTTTTCTTGTTTTAAGTATTGGAAA
>NW_006202274.1:0-909 GCF_000334495.1 Tupaia belangeri chinensis
TTCTTTTTTTAAGAGGTTTTTACCTTCTGTGAAATGAACAAATCTGAAATGCTATCACTTTGGACATGTGCCTGTATATCTCTATTGTGAACTCCTGTGGGGACCTAGACTACTCGGAGCACCCCACTGAGTCCCTTCCTCTGCCCTGTTCTGGCCAAGGCCCACACCCTCCACAAAGGGTGTGACCACCGTGGCAGACGTTTTTGGTGTTTGGCTTTACTTCACTCCTGCTCAGTGCTGTCTGTTCTAAAGCGATGTGTACTCTTTGAGATAATGTCTTTACTTTCCAAGAGTTCACTGAATCCCAAAGCAAACATTTTTATGCTACAGGAATAAACAAGATTATTTCTCACTGGCAAAAATGTGTTGATTATAATGGCTTCTATTTTGATTAATAAAGATATGTTTGAGCCTAGTTATAATGATTTAAAATTCAAACTCCAAAACCACAATTGCTTTTGCACTAACTTGATATTTCCAGAATTTAAAAAAAAAATGCACAGGGTATGAAAGTATACGTAATTATATAAGTTAGTCATTTTACAGGCAATGATTGTGCAGATCCCTTGCAAAAGCTTTCTGGCCCCAGATAACAATATTCTACATGTTAGTTCTTTACAATATCCTCATGACTATTCCTTTATTACCTTTATTCCAAGCAATGGAGCTATCTGACCATCACGAGATACTTCCTGCAGCTCTTACTATTATACTGCATGGATCCCTCCACACGATTTGACACAAGTTGAACTAGAAATTGGAAAATAATTTAAAATCACCCCTAAACAATGATCTCCTTTGTCAGCATCAAACTTTTCATTGAAGATTTTCATCCTATTTGGCAGAAGACATTAGATAATGCTGTGGTTTACAAGGCATACGGTTTATCCCATCTCCAGGAGCATGTTT
>NW_006202275.1:0-1383 GCF_000334495.1 Tupaia belangeri chinensis
CATTTCTCAAGAGACCTTTCTATTGTGGGTGTTTTTGGGGTGTGCTTGGAGTCACAGATTTGTCCTCAGGGATACAAAGTTTTGTCCTGTGGCCACAATCCTGGTTCTTTTAGGCTTAATACTGTCTTAACGTTCAGTGTGTACTTGAGTGCATAACTATCAAGCTTGAGTCTCTATAAAATTTTCTCTAGGTATCTTTCAGTTTTGGGTGTCAGTTGGGTGTGCCTAGTGTCACAAGTTCGTAGTCAGGGATACATAGCTTTGTACAGTGTTCAAAATGAGGTGTGATATGGATCCTTGAGGCTTAATTCTATCTAAACGTTCAGTGTGCACTAAACATCAGTACTTTCAATGGTGGCTCTCTATGAACATGTCTCCATATGCCTTTCAGTTGTGTGTCCTTTTGGGGTGTGCCTATTGTCACTGTTTTGTCCCACGGGATACAGAGTTTTGTACTGTGTACCAAATCAGGTGTGATATGGTTCCTTGAGGCTTAATTCTGGCTTAGCGTTCAGTGTGTACTTCACAGCATGACTCTAAATTGTGGTTCTCTATAAACATTTCTGAACAGACCTTTCAGTTGTGGGTTCTTTTGGGGTGTGCCTATTGTCACTGTTTTGTCCCCCGGGATACAGAGTTTTGTACTGTGTTCAAAATCAGGAGTGATATGTTTCCTTGAGGCTTAATTCTGGCTTAGCATTAAGTGTGTACTTTACATAATGACGCTCAATGCTGGGTCTCTATGAACATTTCTCAACAGACCTTTTAGTTGTGGGTGCTTTTCGGGTGTGCCTATTGTCACTGCTTTGTCCTCAGAGAAACAGAGTTTTGTACTGTGTACAAAATCAGGTGTGATATGGTTCCTTGAGGCTTAATTCGGGCTTAGCATTCCGTGTGTACATAACAGCATAATTATCAGCGATGTGACTCTATAAATTTTTCTCTAGGTATCTTTCAATTTTGGGTGTCAGTTGCTTGTACCCAGTGTGACAGGTTTGTGGTTAGGGATACATAGCTTTGTACAGTGTTCAAAATGAGGTGTTATATGGGTCCTTGAGTCTTAATTCTACCTGAAGAATCAGTGTGCAATAAACATCAGTACTTTCAAAGTTGGGTCTCTGAAAATTTTCTATAGAAACGTTTCAGTTCTATGTGTTTTGGGGGGGTACCTATTGTCACCGTTTTGTCCTCAGGGATACATAGTTTTGGACTGCATACAAAATCAGGTGTAATATTGTTCCTTGAGGCTTAATTCTGGCTTAGAGTTTTGTGTGTGCTTAACAGCTTGACTCTCAATGGTTTTTTCCTTTGAACATTTGTCAAGAGACCTTTCAGTTGTGGTTGCTTCTGGGGTGTACCTATTGTCACTGTTTTTTCCTCAGC
>NW_006202276.1:0-1243 GCF_000334495.1 Tupaia belangeri chinensis
ATTAGCATGATCAAGGGACCAGCAAATGGTGTAATGATTAAGTCACTGGATTCTCACATGGCCAACTGTGGTTTGAGTCCTGGACCCAGAAGCTTGAAACTCATGCCAGTGCATATGCATGTGTGCCCAACATCATGAGAGAATGGAAGAGAAGGTATTGCAGCATGGCCATCCACCATGGGGTGAGGGTGGAGTGATTTCTCATTTTCTGTGTCTTTGTCTCTCTGTCAAGTGCATATGTCCTATAGTGAAAATCTCTCTCTCTTAAAAAAAAAGATATGGGAACCAGCAGTTAGCGTAATGGCTATGTCGCTGGACTCCCACGTAGTCGACCACGGTTCGGGTCCCGGACCCAGTGGCTTAAAACTCACGCCGGGCGCATGTGCGTGTGTGCCCAAGATCCCGAGAGGAGAATGGAGGAGAAGGGATTGTGATTTCTCGCTTTCTGTCTCTATGTCTCTCTCTGTCTGTCTGGTGAGCACACGCGCCCTACAGTGAAAATCTCTCAAAAAAAAAAAAAGGTAGTAGAAGAATCAAATAAAATTATCCTTGTAAGCTCTGAGTAGAACCAAATGCTCATAAATATTGGTTATTATAAATATTACTATAAACAGAGTGTTTTAAATTATAATTTAAATATTCAACTAGCCTAGAGTATATAGGTATTTTGTAACTTAAAGGGTTATGCCTTATTTCTCTGTCTCTGCTATTGAAGAAGAATCTGAGATCTGATCTGACCTTTCTTGACTCTTAGTTTCTTTAGCCATAACTTAATTACCACTTCTTCTTTTCTGATCCTCTTAACTTCTTTCCAATGGAATGGGTCCACTTTTGTGTCTGATTTTTCCTGACTATACATTTTGTCCATTTTCCAAAATTTTGATGTCAACATAGCATCCAATCAAGATATGTAAACACTTAAAATAAATTGTAGTATTTTTTTAAAAATGGTTATGGCTATATATTTTACTCAGTCATACATCTTTAGCACATAAGAGAAAAGTTGGCCTAGAACAATAGCTTAATACATATATACTGACTATGAGGGGGACTTCAAATATTCATGGAATATTTGAATTTAAGCACAAGTTCATTTTGGTTAAAAAACTGCAATCCATACTTTTTATAAAGTTCACTTTCCTTGACCTTTCTGAAGACCCCTTGTAAACTCTCTGAAGGTACTTTTGTAAATGAATTAAAGTATACTTAATACATTTAAGAGTAATTGTTTTGTGACAAGGAC
>NW_006202277.1:0-1953 GCF_000334495.1 Tupaia belangeri chinensis
GTGTATATAACCATGATGCCTGGCCCACAGTGGCCAGACGACAACGACCAGGAAGATGACGACTGAAGAGCCTGAAGAGCTGAAACACCACGCAGTCTCCAGACGACCCTGAAGATCCTGAAGAGCTGACACTGCATCATCTCCAGATGACCTGGGAGACCCTGAAGAGTTGTGACACTGCATCGTCTCTGTGCTGCTCACAGTAGACGATGTGACCCTTAAGAGCTGTGACACTGCATCATCTCTGTGCTGCTCACGGTAGTCGACGCGACCCTTAAGAGCTGTGACACTGCGTCGTCTCTGTGCTGTACCATGTTGCCCACAATAAACGGATGACACTGTTGTCTCCGTGTTGTAACACTACGCCGCTTGCCCCAGCTCTCACTCCTTCACTCAGGAAACCTGTTTGGCTGTCCCCCCGGGTCGGGACATTTTCCCTATAGTGGTTAAGCATGACCATGTCTTCTTTAAAATCTTACCTGAAAGAAGCAATGCCTTAAAATAAAAAAGCATTAATGACATCAAACGATACACAAAATAATCTTACTTTGTACTTTGACGTCATGAGTGCCAATGTTTTGTGAAGACATACAGATGCTGCACAGTGAATTGCAGAAAAATATTACTAGAATCATGTTGGGGATATTTATGACAACTGAAGGAAAGCCTGAGAAAAAAAAAGAAGTAAACTTGATCAACCTCAAACATGTCTTTATTTTGATGATATATTTTTGTAAGGAAAATAAATATTCTGATGATGAGGAATGTATATAACTAAATGAAATGAGAAAAGGCATCATAACAGCATACATTTAAGAAGACAGAATTATAAAATCATATACCAGTGCTTAGAGTAGAGTTAAGCGAAGTGCTGAAATACTGCAAAAATAAGTGATAACATGGGCTGTCTTTCACTGTAAATATGCGTGGGTATGTTTCAAATAGGATTACTAACAAAAATTTATTTAATCAGTAATAAATCATCTTCCAACAAAGAAAAGTGCAGGTCCCAATGGTTTCACTTCTGAATTGTACAAAACTTTGAAAGAAGAGATGACTTTCATTCTACTCAAATAATTTCTAAAGATCTAAAAGGAAGAAATCTTCCTAAATTAATTTTAAAAAACCTCCATCACCCTCATCTCCAAAAGAGACAAAGATGTAACAAAAAAGGTCTGATTAATATAAATGCAAAACTTCTCAACAAGATACTAAGAAATTACATGTAATGACACATTAAAAATATTATAAACCGCACCACATCCACGTGGGCTTTATTCTGAGAATCCAAGGATGGTCCATATACACAAAATTATAAATGTAATACACCATATTAACAGGAAAATGGATAAAAACATATGATAATATCAATCAATGCAGAAAAAGCATTTGATAAAACACAACATCCGTTCATGATTAATAAACTCAGCAAAATCAGCATAGAAGTAACATTTCTCAACACAATAAAATCCATATATGAAAAACTGACAGCTAACATTACACTGAATGGGGAAAAGGATTAAGCTTTCCACCTAAAACCTGGAATAAAACAAAGCTGCCCACTTTCTCCACTCCTTTTTCATGTATTACTGGAAGTCCAAGACAATAAAATCAGACAAATAACTACAACAAAAACACTGAGAGGGAAAAATGGTAAAATATCTCTACTTGCATATGACATGATTAAATACATAGAAAATCTAAAAGAATCCACATACACAGGGAAAGGAAAAAATAAAACGTCCTAGAAATAATAAATGAATGCAGTGAACTGACTGGATACAAAATCAATATGCAAAAGTCTGTGGCACTTCTATACATGAAAAGGAGCAGACTGAGGTGGACTTGAAAAAGTTACCCCACTTACAAGAGCTGCAAAAAGCAAAAGATACCTAGGAATAAACCTAATCAAATAAGTCAATGACCTCTACAAGGAAAACTATAAAAAACGTA
>NW_006202278.1:0-853 GCF_000334495.1 Tupaia belangeri chinensis
CCTGCCTCTTCTTTCTTTCCCAGAGAGTTTTTCTATAGAGCACTTGTGCTTGCCAGAGACACGCAGAGACAGAGAGACAGAAAGCAACAAATCACCCCAGGGGGATGGCCTCACCCAATCCCTTCTCCACTCTCCTCTCGGGATCTTCGGCACCCACGCACACGCGCCTGCGTGAGTTGTAAGTCACGGTGTCCAGGGACAAACTCGGCTACTGGGAGTCCAGCGACATGGCCGATACGCCATCTGCTGGTTCCTCTTGTGCCTTCTCAATGAAAGTATTCAGTGTGGTGGAAGTCTGTCTTAGTGGGGATCTAAGTTAGGACCCTCAGGGAAGGTGGCAGAGCCTTGGGAGGGTTGTCTCTGGATTCTTAGTCACCTCTTCCCATCCAGGCAGGCTCAGGGTTCACTTGGGACTTCCCTAGGCACCCACGTCCCTCCCTGGAACTAGGGAGAGAAGGTGGAAACGTTCTCAGACCTTGGAATTCAAGGGCCATTTCCGTGGGGGGAGGAAAGGGGCTGGAAGAAGCATGTCTCCAGTCAGCGGCCTCAGAACGTCAGTCCAGACCTCCCTGCAGACCCCGGGATTCCAACTTCCTCCGACCCCACCAGGTCTGCATTTTCACCACCACTGGGGGCACCACTGAGGTTTGAGAACCAGAAACTGAAGCGTAGCACACCCCCTGCCCACATCCATGAACGCCCTTATTGCTTAATATCAATAAATGTATTTGTTTCCTAATGATAGGATTGGGCCCAACTCCTGAGCAGGAAGATCAAGAGATTAGAAAACATGCCCTGGCCTGGGCTATGTAGATGACAACTCTGGGAAGTCCCTGTTTATTTTCTGGCAGTG
>NW_006202279.1:0-954 GCF_000334495.1 Tupaia belangeri chinensis
CCTCCTGTTCTGGGATGGAGCAGGCAGATGACCCTGGACTACCCAAGTGGAGCTTGGCCACCAGGAATCGCTGGATGTAGCTGCTGCTGACATCCCCTTCTCGTCTCTCTGAGTTGAGCACATACTCTCGGTATATATCTCTGTAATCTGAGAGACAAATGAGGCGTTAGGCTATAAAGCAGGAGTCTTTTTAAAAGGCAAAGTGGACTCTTAAGCCTTGACTCTGTTCTTTGGTCTCATCTTCTATGCTCTCTGACTGTAGCTTCCTAAAGATTATGGTTCTAGCTTCATGAAGAAGGATCACCGTATATGTATATGAGTGTGTGTCTGCGTGTGTGTGTGCATATGCACATCTGTTAGCATGTGCAAGAGTATTGCATGGATACTTGTGGGTGGGAATGATTGCATCTGCATGTGCTCACAGAATGTGCTCACAGAAGCATGTGCAGTATGCAGGGAAAACATGTCAGTGTGCATCAGCAAGTATGTGTTTGTAAGAATATGTGTGTGTGTGCAAAATTCTCTGGGTGTGAGAATGTGTGAATGAGCATTTGTGCAAAATGTTCCCATGTGAAAAGGTGAGGACACGGGAGGAGAAAGGACAGGGACACTGGAAGATGGGGAAACAATAGGAGTCTGTTCTCAGTAAAGAACCCCCCAGATGCTAAAGATAACCAGATCTGAGCAGGAGCCTGACTTGGAGTCCATGGAAACCTATTTCTTTGCAGTGGAGGGAGGAGGTGGGGCATGGTCTCAGGAGTGGAAGGTGCCTATGGAAGGAAGCAGAGGCCCCCACAGATGTTACTCCACATGCCATTAGAAGGAAGGAGGAACCATTTAGGCTCTGGAGTTCCTTGAGGAAGAAAAACCCAGAAGACAGGTGACTTTCAGAAGCAGCAGGAAGGACACCAACCCAACAGCCTGTTGCCAGTTCCTGTGGTTATTGGAAATCTC
>NW_006202280.1:0-816 GCF_000334495.1 Tupaia belangeri chinensis
TGATGATTTCTTGCTTTTTGTCTCTGTCTCTACCTCTCCGGCAAGCACATGCATCCCATAGCGAAAAACACTTAAAAAAAAAAAAAAAGACATTGTTTTATTTTTTACTTAATGATTTATTTTGTTTTATTTGTTATTATTATTATTATTGTTAATTTGACAGAGAGAAAGAAAGAAAAGGTAGAAACCAAGCCACGTGGTCCAGAGCGCAAACCTCAGTAAGCCATGGGGGAATCCTGGCACCTTAACTACTGCGCCACCTGCTGGCCCACAAAAAAACATTGCTTTAAATGAACCAAGTTCTTTCACTTGGGCCTTGGGCCAAAAGGTGGCATGATGGTAAAGGTGGTTGGGACCCACATAGACAACCACTTGTGGAATCCTGGACCTGGTAGTTTGACAAATACCAGGTGTATGTGTGTGCTTGCCCAAAACACCAAGAGGAGAGATGAAAGAAAAGGGCCTTTCTCTAACCCCCAGCAGGTATACCATCGACAACAAATTACAAACAAAACAAGTAGATATTCTGAAGTTTGAAAGTCCAAATAATTTAAAGAAAATATTCACCAGAAAGGTTCAGCGGCAGATTTGAATCGTCAGAGGAAAGAACCCAAAGGTACATCCTTATAGTTTATTCAATCTGAGGGATCAAAATGGATAAATAAATAAAATGAAGAAAAAGGAAAGGAGCACCAGAAACCTGTGGGAGACCATCTAGTGCACCAACACATGAATAATGAGGATCCCAAAAGAGAGGAGAGATAGAAAGGAGTAGAAACTACATTTGAAGAAATAAAGGCTTACAACTTCCCATAT
>NW_006202281.1:0-1133 GCF_000334495.1 Tupaia belangeri chinensis
TTTATAATACCACTACCACTATCAAGAATCTGAACCTATCCGTCTATATGTCTTTTAAAAATTTTCCTACAAGGGGCAGGCAGGTGATGTGGTGGTAAAAACCCACGGTACCAACATGACCATGATTATAATCTTGGACTTTTCAATTTGCTTTCCCCTTTCTCTGTCTCTGTCTCTTTCTGGTCAATATAAAATATTAATAATAAGAAATAAAATAGAATGAATACTTCTGTAAAAAATTATTTATTAAATAAGGCATGGGCATTTTCCAGGCAAAGATAGGAAAAGTGAGAAATGAGACCCACCCCTCCAATATAAAGCAGTCATGATATAATCATGATCATTGGAATTCATGACCAATGGAATTCCCTCCATTTGGAATTTTGGGTATGCACATATATGTGCTATTTTTTTTTTATAATGACGATCATTTAACCTTACTATTATTTTAAAGATTTGATTAGAGAGAAAGAGAAAGGCAGATGGAAATCTATTAGGTGTAGAATTTGAACCATGATAAGCTGTGTGAGAGTCCAGTTCCTTATCACAATTACCACCTTTGGCCCCACCCAGTTTGTTTTGTAAGCTACAGGTACAGAACTCAAGTTGCCAGCTTGGCCATATGTGGTTTACAACTTTAACTACTCTGCCATCTTACCCCACGTAGTACCCTTTATGAATGACCAAGATTAGCCTCCAATTGGTCCAAACTAGATTTTATTAGATTGAATTTTATGAGTCTGAGTACAAATCACACTCTGGGAAACATACTAGAATTTTTCTGATGAGTGACAACCACTCCTCCATTGTCTTCTTTCTTTTTTTTAAAGAGTTCATCTCACATGAGCCCTGAGCTGCTGACCACTCAAACCAAATCAAGCCCCTACAGAAAAGAGAGATGTTAAAATAGAAGTATTACTTTATAGATATGGACTTTCTACTTCTACATTAAATGCAGTTTTATCTTGTAAACCCTGCCTTTAATCCAGCTTCATCCATTTCTGAGGAAAAGCCAACTGACAAACAGCATTGGGTACAACATGCCCCTGGATGAAGAAAGAAATATGGTACAGTATGATATCCACAACTTTCTGAGATTTCTTAATCACAGTTGGCTGTTGGTTAAAGTAGGA
>NW_006202282.1:0-511 GCF_000334495.1 Tupaia belangeri chinensis
TCTATTGAAAATATTTAGATTAAGATCTTTAATCAATCAATAAAATGTCATGGGGAGAAACCATAGAAATCAATCATGGATACCAGAGAGTGTGAGAGGAGTAGGGGAGATGGTAGAGGTTGAGAGATAGGAAATCAAGGATGGGAGAAAAAGCAAAATATACAGGAAACAAAAAACAGAAAATTATTTGTTGATATCACATATGTTGATGTTCTTGATTGAGCCAATATACTGTGTATTCTGGATGAAAAATCTCATTTTGTAAGCTGTAATGATGTATAGTGAATGAATGTAAATAAGTAAGTTTAAATAAATTAAATAAATAGTTCTTATATTTAAATTATAAGAACATAACAAGTAACCTTTTCAAATAAAAGTTTACTTACAAAGGAAGCACATATTCAAAGTGTGTCCTCATTTTTGTTACATACATAATACTTTAGTACTGTAATAGTTGTTCAGATATTTTTGTTCAGTTTTTAGTTTTATTCAGTGTGATTTTTCAGATTAA
>NW_006202282.1:951-1515 GCF_000334495.1 Tupaia belangeri chinensis
GTGAGACCTGCATCACCACTTTGGGCACTAGAAACTAGAATGAGCTACTTTCCCCAGTACAAATGGATCACAGAGAGAACTCAGATCCCTCCTCCAAAGTAAGATTGTTGTAGTTTAAATGTGTGTCCTAGGTTTTTTGTGTTGAAAATTTAACCCTAAATTCAAATGTTTACAAATATTGGGAGGTGGGCCTTTGGGACATATTAGGATTAGATTCAGTTATCTGGGTGAAGACCTCATTGTGGGAGTCTCAACTTTGTAGGAAGGAGAAAATCCAAGCTGACACATGCTTACCCTCTTGCCATGAGGTTCCTCCCATCATGTCATGACAGCAGGAAGGCCCTCACCTGATGCTGATATGTTGGTATTGGACTTCTCAGCCTCCAGAAATAAACCCCTATTTTAAAGTAAATTGCCCAGTGGGAATTCAGATATAAAAACAGAAAATGGATGAAGATTGTGTTACCTAAAGAACAGCACAGGCTCGAAGAAGTGACTGTTGGACTTGGTTATCTACCGATGACTCATTATGTACTGAGATCCTTGGAAATGCTTTCTACTTTC
>NW_006202283.1:0-761 GCF_000334495.1 Tupaia belangeri chinensis
AATACACTGTATATTGGGCTCATTCCAAGATATTACCATACATATACATATTATCTTCAACAGATAATTTTTTCATTTACATTAATTTTCTTCTTTCTTTTTTCCCTTTGATTTCCTCCCTCTGATCCTCTGCCATTTTCCACCATCCTTCCACACTATCTCTCAGGTCCACGGTTGCTCTTCATGCTTTATACAATCCAATATTTTAGTTTCTGCCAGAGTGCAGACATTTGGTATATATGAAGTGGGGATACACAATGCCTCTCTTTAACACTTTGGTTTCCTTCACTTAATATTAAATCTTCCATATTTATGTACTGTCTATCAAATGCCAAGGTATCTTTTTTTATGACTGAGTAGTATCTCATGATGTATATGTGCCACACCTTTTTAATCCATTTATCTGTTCATGGACATTTGGACTGGTTCCAGGTTCTAGCAATTGTGAATAATCCCACCCTGGAAGTGCAATATTTGTTTGTTGAAGAATTATTATTTTATTTATTTTATTGTCATTATTATTCTTTAACTTAATGGGGGGGGGCAGACAGAGAGAGAGGTAAAGTATGAAAGCAAGTCACAAGATCCAGGGCTTGAACCATGGTCAGTCACCTAGGAATTCAGCACTTTATCCACCATGCCATCTGCCAAGCCATGCAAGTGTTTCATTGTTTTTTGTTTGTTTGTTTGTTTGTTTGTTTGTTTGTTTTCAATTCTAGAAACTGGATAACACATGGGTGACCATAATTTAAATCCTGGTC
>NW_006202284.1:0-491 GCF_000334495.1 Tupaia belangeri chinensis
AGGGACAGAGTGAGAGAGAGAGGAAAAAAAGTGAGAAAGTAAGTCACCAGGTCAGTTCAGGACTCGAACCATGATCAATCATGTTGGAGTTCAGTGACCTTAACCACAACATCACCTGCCAGCCCCTGATTGTCTTTTTTGACTTGAGTGTTCACTTATTTTTATATGAATGAATATTCCACTAGAAGACTGTATCACAGTTTGTGTTTTCTTTTTTAAAAGTTTCTTACTGATTGAATCAATAGATTTAGGTCTATTTAGGCTTTTTATCCTGTGTGTTTTGACAGTGTCTTCAAAATAATTGGTCCTTGTCACAAATGTTATCAAATCTGCGGGCAGAGAATTCTTTCATAATATTCCTTTAATATCCTTACATAGCAGGACCAGCAGTTGGTGTAATGGCTATGTCACTGGACTCAACCACAGTTCGAGTCCTGGACCCGGTGGCTTAAACTCACATTAGGCATGTGTGCGTGTGTGCCCAAGATCCC
>NW_006202285.1:0-410 GCF_000334495.1 Tupaia belangeri chinensis
TTTATGTACTTATTTTAATTTGCACTTATTTAATTTGTCCCAGAGAGAGACAGAGAGAGACAGAGAGAGAAAGAAAGCTGCTAGGTCTGGGACTCGAACCACAATTAGCCATGTGGGAGTCCAGCACCTTCAACCATTACACCATCTGCCAGCCCACAGAATACTTTTTTTTTTTAAGTTTATTCTATTTCTTCCATGGGAGAGATAGACATCACCAAAAATGTCTTTACACTGTGATTCACCCCCAGCCTCAATTAACCAAGTGTGCTCAGGGAGACCTCAGGATACAAATCCAGAACCTTCCCACATGGGCCCAGAATCTCAGAGCACTGTAGTACCACTGTGCCACAGCTGCCAGCCCTGAAGAATGCTTTTAATGAAAAAGTCATTGCTGGGACCAGCAGTTGGCA
>NW_006202286.1:0-2616 GCF_000334495.1 Tupaia belangeri chinensis
AATAAATAAATTGGAAAAAAATTTAAAAAAAAAGAAAAAAAGAAAAAAATATATAGGAGGTGTGACTATAAGATTTTGCAGTAGTTCAGGAATATTAGCTT
Organism: Tupaia belangeri chinensis; assembly: GCF_000334495.1. Lineage (NCBI taxonomy): Eukaryota > Metazoa > Chordata > Mammalia > Scandentia > Tupaiidae > Tupaia > Tupaia belangeri. The sequence goes on from NW_006202286.1 coordinate 102, forward strand.
CAAGTCTGAATATAGTGAGGACAAGTAAGAATTTAAACCCAAAGAGCAGGTTGCAAGTAATTGGATAGAAAATTACTAAATGGTAGCATTACAGGTAATGGAGATTCTAGCCAAATTCACATGTGTGAATTATATACAAGTGTGCAGATAGGACTGGACAAACTCTCTGAAGTCTGATTAAAGTTTTATCAAGGGGCAAGCAGGTGACCTAGCAGTTAAGGAACTCTATTCCCACACAGTTGAGATTTGAGTTACAGACCCAGCAGCTTGAAACTTACTCTGTGCTACACACAGTGGTGGGTTTCAGTCTGATTTTAGCCCAGCAACAGGGAGTCATAAATTCCTCTGACACTTGTAATGCGGACACAGTGAACATTTACCAGACACAAAAATAAAAACCACAGTAAGTCAGTTATGCAGATCCATCCCCTATCTACCTAGAGAGAGTCAAACTCCTAACTCAGCATGGAGGTTAAGACAACTGGATTCCATATGACTGACTACATGGTTTGAGTACTGAATAAAGTTGCTTGAGAAACATGCCAGGTGAAAGTTTGCCTGTCTATTCAATCATCTCAAGTGCAAAATAAAAAAGAAGGGATTGTGGAATGACCATCCTCCAGAGGGTGATTTCTCACTTTGTTTTTCTCGCTACCTCCCTCTTTCTGTGTGTTTCTCTATGATGAGTACACACACCCTACAAACAACAACAACAAAAGCAACAGTAAAATATAACAACTCAGAAAAACTAGAGTTCTGCTTGCATAAAAATATCCCGTGTACCATTCTTTATTAACAAATCAGGGGACCAGCAGATGGCACAGCAGTTATGTAGCTGGACTCTCACATGACTGACTTTGGTGTGGCCCTCCCACGCAAAAAGTGATTTCTCACTTTCCCTCTCACTTTATGTCAATCTCTTTTTCTGGCAAGTGCATGTGCATTTATGCAAAAGTATCTCTGAAAAAGAAAAAAGAAAGAAAGAAAACTTTTGAATATTTAAATCAAAGCCTGCTGTTTCTCATATGGCTGACTATGTGGTTTGAGTACTGAATAAAGTGGCCTGAAATACATACCAGGCAGATGTGTGCCTGCCTATTCATCATCCCAAATGCAGAATAAAAGAAAAAGACCTGTGACATGACATTTTTCCAGCGGGTTATTTCTCACTTTCTTTTTCTCTCTGTCTCTCTCTATCTGGTGAGTGCACATACTGTATAACCAAAAAATAAATAAAAAATAAAAAAGAAACAAACAAACAAATGACAGAAGAACCAATGCTGAAAAAGTAGTTTTTATTGCATTAAAATCGCTAGTCTCACATGATTTTTTAACAAATCAGGGGACAAGCAGATGGCTTAGTTCTTATGTCACTGGTCTCCCACATGACCAACTGCTTTTCTTTCTTTCTTTCTTTCTTTCTTTCTTTCTTTCTTTCTTTCTTTCTTTCTTTCTTTCTTTCTTTTTTTTTCAACTGCTCTTTGAGTTCTGGAACTGGTGGCTTGAAAATCACACTAGGACATGTGTGCAGGTAATCCCAGCATCCCAGGAAAAGAAGAGAAGATAGGGGATTTCCAGATGGCCATGACCTTTTGGAATAATTTCTCACTTTCCCTCTCATTGTGTGTCCCTCTCTTTCTTCAGCAAGCTAATGCACCCTAAGGAGAAACCTCACAGAAAAAAAAATTTAATGTTTATGTTAAAGTCAAAATTTAAGAGAATAAGACCAGAATAATTCCAGAGAATGGACACATAATTAAAGAGATTACATAACTAGAATTCAGTAAGAACAAAAATTGAACAATTTTTGAAATCTCAAAAAATAGTTTTGACTAATATTAATTTAAAAGTTAAGAACTTTCAAGTAGAAAATGAACAATTAAAAGACCAACTAACTGCAGAGAAAAATGGTTTTACAAATTGGTAGAAACACTTGATGTAGTCAATAAGTGCATAGAATAACTGAATTAAATATATAATTTTTAACAAAAACATGCTTAACACTTTTTTCAGTTGATGTAGAAGTGTATAAAACTATAAAAAAAAAAGCCATCAAAAAGTACCTGAAATGTGTCAAATGGTTGAAAAACTGGCAAGACAGATGCTATTTTTTAAATTATTTATTTAACGTTATTTGTTATAGTTTTCTTTTGAATTTACTATAGGGCATGTGTACTCACAAGCAAAAGCGAGAGAGAGAGAGAGAGAGAGAGAGAGAGAGAGACAAGTTGCCTGGGCTTGGACTTGAACTGTGGTCAGCCTATAAGTCTACAACCTTAAACCACCATGCCAATTGCTAGCCCGCCAGATGCTATATAAAATTTCCAGAACATAGGTAAAATGAGAAATGCTTCAATTGTGGTTTCTGGACCTACATAGAAACAAGATGACATGTGGAAAACATTCAAGAAGGGTTATAAAGGAGAGTGTAATCATGAGGAATGTAACACATCATTGAGTACTAGTCTTCTCAATAGTGCCAAAGGAGCATGGTACTAATGTTATCCTCACAGAA
>NW_006202287.1:0-1086 GCF_000334495.1 Tupaia belangeri chinensis
TGTTTTGTACAGGAATTGAACTGCAAAGTTAACCATATGGGATCCTGTGCCTTAAACAACAGGCCACCTGCTGCCCAGATTATTTATTTATTTATAGATTTTTCCTATAGGGTGTATGAGTTCACTGCATAGACAGATGGAGAGAGGGGGAAGTGAGAAGTCATTATCCAGGAAAGATGGCTACACTGCAATCCTTTCTCCATTCTTTCAGGATTTGGGGTGCAAACACACACACACACAGCCAATCAATGTTGGCAGTTTTTTTATAGATATCTAAACAGAGAGGACAGATTTGGAAATCCAGTCAAGTCATGTTATTCAGGACAAACAATTTAGTCAAGTCATAAGACATAAAGGTTTAAGGCTAGACTGCCATTCAGAGATTCTCCTGCAGTTAGTTGTACATGTCCTTCCTGTGAATAATGTTCCTAGGGCTCTAAAAGACCTTGAAAAGTTCTTTTCTCTCCACTTAAGCAAATTGTGTACAAACAATGGAGAGAAGTTTTGAGGGCCTTGTGATTGAGACAAGGTCTCATATAGCTGAATGATGATGATGTCACCTGAACAGAAATGATTTTAAAAGAGGATCATTAATGTATGGAGACAACAACAAGTATTTTTATAGATGTGAATGAGGAGTGCATACATTCACCCTTTTTATACATTTTAAAAATTATATATAGGAAAATTACAGATATGTATAAATCTATAAAATATATACATACAAATTATACATATAAAATTATAAAATACAAAGCAATTTTTAAATTTTTAAATATAACATAGGACAATTGGACAAAGTTAGTTAACATGTATGTCACCTGAAATATTGTACATTTTCTGTGATGAGAACATTAGTATCATATCCCCTTGGCATTATTAAAATGAAGAGTACTCGATTATGAGTTACACTCCACATGATTATACTAACCTTCATAGTCCTTCTAGAATTGGATGTATCCCATATGTCATCTTGTTCCTATGTAGATCCAGAAACCATGATTAAAGCATTTCTTAGGTTCCCAATGTTCTGGATCCTTAAAATAGCGTCTGGGAGGGCCAGCAGTGGCATGGTAACTAAGGTGC
>NW_006202288.1:0-1177 GCF_000334495.1 Tupaia belangeri chinensis
GAGTGTCCCATGACTTTTCTGACAACCCTATAAGTTCTAGGGTATATCCTAATACTTTACATCTTCAAAACAACTCTATGAAGTAAATATTATATTATATGATATATTGTATATTATTATAATCTTATTTTTGAAATAAATTAACTTAGGCTCAGAAAAGCAGAGTGACATTACTTTTAAGTAGAGGAACTTAGCTTCAAACCCAAGAATTCTAGTGGTTGATCCCCATTGCACTCATTAAGGTTTAATCAGGGTCCCCTGTCTAAAATGACTTCAGTGAGCATTATATACAGTATAAATCAATTAACGCAAATTATTGAATTTTTGTTATTATTCCTCAGTACCGACTGCAGGAACCATATTTAGATTTCTAATTCTCAATTTAGTAAAGAAAGTAAGAGAAAGCGGATATCATTTAGATTTCTAATTCTCAATTTAGGAAAAAAAGTAAGAGAAAGCGGATAAAAAGAAAGAACTATATGGGAAACTAAGGAAAGTTTAATCAAGGATAAGGTCTTCCAAGTTCCCTTAAGAGTGTTGACCTTAACAAAGGAGGAGGAAGGGGAGAGGGAATGGCCTGTCTCACTCACCACCAGTCCGACCTGACGTTCTGGGCCTCGGGTACACCATCAACCTATGATCAGATCACACTGTGGCTGGCATGGAGGATTTGATGCACAGTAAGCGGCCTTATTCTGATGCTTCTCTCCAAAGGGGGATTAATTCTGATGCTTTTAGGCTATTGAGCTCATGAATCTGTAAGTGTGGCTATTTAACTCATTTCACAAGGGAACTGAGCAAGTCCCCAATTGTTTCTCCACCATAAACCTTCAATGCCTAGGGACCTTGTCCTTCCTGTCTGCTGCTTTCTAGGCAGGCCTTTGTTCTAGAATTTCAGTCATTTTGCTTCTCCTAGTCCAGCACCTCAACCACCAAACCACCTGATGAACCCAAAGTTAAATCACTTTTAAAAGGAATATTCAAAAAAAAAAAGGGGGGGCAGAAAGAGGAGAAAATTATGGCAAATACACTGAATTTAGTGTCAGAAAAACTAGGGGCTGCAGCCAGCAGTTGGCAAGGTGGATAAGGCACTGGATTCCTGCATGGTCAACCTTGGTCCAAGTCTCAGACCTAGCAACTTGAAAGTCATGTCAGGCACGTGTGTGTGCATGCCCAA
>NW_006202289.1:0-667 GCF_000334495.1 Tupaia belangeri chinensis
CTGACTATAAATATGACTACTTCCATTTTTGGAACAATTATCTGCACCTTTAAAATATTTTTGTCAAAACATTAAAAGTAATATCTGTATTTACTGGATGATCAATTTCTCTATTTGTTTTGTAATCCAAGTTCTCTTTAGTCTTCTCATTTACTAATACTTTACATAAAGCTTAAATTTTAAGTATTTTTTTTCTGGGATTAGAGACTTTATATTCAGAGTCAAAAGTTACACCTGCAAAAACATACAAGGAAATTGCAAAACTAATTGGAACTGAAGTATAAGCTTATATTGGTGTAGAAAATAGTAGAATTCTATGCATGGGTTTTCATAATATTTATTGTCCATTAGCTTTCTGAAGGTGGCTCATATATGTCCTTTTATCTTCTCCTGATCACCTGAGATAAACACTACAGGGAGTTTTTTTTTTTGTTTTTTGTTTTGTTTTGTTTTGTTTTGTAATACAGTTGTCTAAAACAAATACGCTCTTTCTATGTGAAGTATAAAGACACAGATCCAGGGGTGGAGAAGTACAATATTCATAAAACTAATAATGGAGTTAGTAAATAAATATTTCTCCCTACTTGGGGGAGAATAGAAACCCAAAGATTATGTATACTTCTTTATTATGAATATTTCTTGATATACTTCTTATTATGTATACTTC
>NW_006202290.1:0-879 GCF_000334495.1 Tupaia belangeri chinensis
TGAGAGGAGGGAACATTTGAGAGAAAAACAAAGTTCTCTGTGGGAAAAAAATGTATATACGATAGGGATTTTATGTAAATGTGGAATTAATCTGAAAATAATTGCAATGAAAAAAACAGTGTTCAACTCTTGTCTCTGGGCTTTTCTACGAAGATAGTGATATCCAACTACTTTGTTGTTTCCCTTTCTTTAATTTATATATTTTATTTATGTCCTACTTAAATTTAGTTATACATATTTGTGAGGTATAATATGGATTTTAAAAGCATGAGGTAGTGTGCAATAACCAAATCAAGGATAAGACAATACTGTTTTTAAGAAATAACACTACTCTTAGGATGTATGTCATTAGTTTTTGCTCTATTAGTTCTTTTTAACATACGAATATAAAATGTATACACATATATAATATATATATGATTGGCACTTTTTTTTGCACTCAATTGTGATATGTCTTGTCTATCTGCATTCCTGTGACTCTTATATGAATCACCCAGATTTCTGCTTGGTTTAGGGGGTCTGCCAGTACTGACGCTTTCAAATCCTTTTGATCCATGACGAAAGAATAGTGCTCTATTTCTGAGTAGCTATAAAATTGTATACATCTAACTACATTAAAACTGTTACTAAAAATTACTTAGGTAAAGATCTCGATCTGTTTAATATTAGTGACTGCAGAAACATGAAGAAACTTCTGTAGTAAACACAGCTTGAGGAAATAATTAATGGCTGAATTATGACTCTGCCTCCTGAAATCACAGGGAAGTAGAGACGACACAAGGCACAAAACCAATACTACCTCCTAATTTTAAGAGGTGAAGGCTGGAAGCAGAGATAGACTGTAGGATAGATGGCGCCATCATTTTGTGCCTTAACTAA
>NW_006202291.1:0-250 GCF_000334495.1 Tupaia belangeri chinensis
TTCTGTTTGTTATTCTGGAACATTAACAACATGTACTGAATTTTTTTCATCCCATATCTTGACACTTACAAGGCTCAGATCAGGTCCTCAGAGCCCTGACCCACAGGAGGAACAACTTTCCCTGGGTTCTCAGGGAGTTCTCTGGCTCCAGGTTTAGCCCTCTGAACTTGTGAGAATCTCTGGGCTCCAATCTGGAGACAATGTTGACTATTTTAGGACAACTGGTGAGATGCCTGGGTTGTGCTGGAAG
>NW_006202291.1:520-974 GCF_000334495.1 Tupaia belangeri chinensis
ACAGTACTCAAAGGATTTGTTCACCAAAGATATCTAACACTCATAAATACCTATGCACCCTATACTGGAGCACCTAAACACATCAAAGAAAGACTGTTAGATTTCAGGGGAGAGATAGGCACATTTATTGAAGCCAAGTTTCTCACATTCAGCATGCTGGCATTTTGCAGTGTCTGGGTAACCTTCCTGTCTGTCTACCACAGCACCAGGAAGAAACTGAAAATGACTAACTTCTTACATTCATGTTTTAAAGCAATCATTGTGTAATCTAATCAGATAGTTATTAACCTGCATTTATAAATAGTATCTTAGGTTTATGGCTCTTCTTTACATCGTGGGTATTGCTCATTTGCTAAATTTTATTAATTATTAATTATTTATTGTGTTCTCCTCTGAAGCTTTTTACTTCTGTACAGTCAGTAATAACATCTTGGGAACCAGCAGTTAGCGTAAT
>NW_006202292.1:0-856 GCF_000334495.1 Tupaia belangeri chinensis
ATGGAAACTCATGTACTCATTATCATTTGTTCCATATATCTTTTGATTTCAGACTTAATTTCTTGGGTGGTTGAGAAGTCATTCAGAAGTAGGTTGTTTAGTTTCCATGTGTTTGTGTATTTTCAAGGATTTTTCCTGAAGTTAATATCAAGTTAAATTCCATCATGGTCAGAGAAGATGCTTGATATAGTTTCTAAGCCTTTGAATCTTGCCAGGTATAGTAATCTTGGTTGAAATTGTTTTTCATTGAACAGTTTGACTATTTTTCCCTATTCTTTTCTCGTCTGCATTGTTTCTGACAAGAGGTCTGATGTTAACCTGATGGGATAATTTTGTAAGTAACTTGATGTTTCTCTCTTGCCAATTTTAGTGTCTTGTCTTTGTGATTTTAGTCAATGTGGCTATGATGTGCCTTTGAGAAAATCTTCTTGGGGTGTTGTAATCTCTCTCTCCTTTTAGCTCTAGGGGTCTTTCCCTCATGTACTTAGGTGCTCCTGAGTTAGGTGCATAATTTATAAGCATATGTCTTCTTGATGAATTAGCCCATTTACTACTATATAAGTCTATGTACATTTTATTTTTTCTTCCCAATAAGGCCAGTCTGTGTATCCTGATCAGAAATTTAATTCATTAACATTCAATGTTATCGATATTTCCAAATATGTTTCTATCATTTAGTGAGCCATTTTCTTTGTTGCTTTTTGTTCTCTTATATCTGTCTGTCTGACTTTAGTTTTCCTGGTATAGCACTCACTTCAGACCTTAACCTCTTGAAGAGCTGGTCTGAAGTTGGTAAATTCTTTTAAGTTTTGTTTATCCAAGATTTTTTTTATCTTTTTTTCCATATGAAGGATAA
>NW_006202293.1:0-1709 GCF_000334495.1 Tupaia belangeri chinensis
TTGGTTTTATACTCTCAATTATTTGGTAAAAGCACTGAAATCTTTTAGCAATATTATCCAGTGGTGGTAAAGAGAAATAGACAGGAAGACAATGTGAAGATGATAACTGAGGGACCAGTTGTTAGTGTAGTGGCTATGTCGCTGGACTCCCATGTAGTCTACCGTGGTTCGTGTCCCAGACCCGGTAGCTTAAAACTCATGCCAGGTGTGTGTGCGTGTGTGCCCAAGATCCCGAGAGGAGAATGGAGGAGAAGGGATTGTGGTGTGGCCATCCCCACTGGGAGGGTGATTTCTTGCTTTCTATCTCTCTGTCTGTCTCTGTCTGTCTGGCGAGTGCATGCGCCCTCTAGCAAAAACCTCTCAAAAAAATAAAAATGATGGTAACTGGCAGAATGAGAGATAATAGCACCACTCACTGCCTGGCAGAGATACGGACATACAGTGCTCCATGAGAGTTATGGTAACAATCACTCTGCACCACCCCCACTGACAGAGCAAGCTCTAAAGACATCAGTAGATTATCATTATAAGTCAACATAGCAGCCAAGATAAAGCATAGCAGCCAAAATAAAGTTTTGAAATGGCCATGCTACATGGAAAATCAGGAAAGGGCTGGTTCTCTGGAACAGGTGAAAGTACTGTAGAATTTAGGAAGCTGGATTCTTATAAACATGGGTTAAGGGATTTTAATATATTTATAATGCATGAAAGAGTTAAAATCTTAGAATTTTCCACCAAGCTTAAGGTAGGCTTTCTACCTCAGCTCTGTAAAATTTATGGAAATTTCCTCACACGTAGATATAATAATGGTTGATATGTTCGGGTAGGGAGTAGAGCATCACTAAGAAAATTTAATAATAAATAGTAATTATTTTTTATCTTATTTATAATTGCTCTTTTGTATTTTTAAAATATAACTTTGCAAATGAGTATATATGTTTTCCAGAGAGGAGAGAGTGAATGAGAGAGAGGAAAGGAAAAAAAAGCGACATTGGAGTAGGCAATTCTTAAATAAGATCCCCAAAGCACAGGCAATGGTCCCAAATATAGACGAGTGGTATTATATCAGTTTAAAAAGTTTCTGCACAGTCAAAGAATCAAAAATTAGAGTGAAGGGACAATCCTCAAAATAGGATAATGTATTTGCAAACTATGCCTCAGGTAAGTGACTGATAACCAGAATATACAAGCATCTTAAGCAGCTTAACCCCAAAACATAATCCAGTTAAAAGATGGGCAAATGAGTTAAACAACACTCCAGGGAAGACATATGAACAGACAAAAAGCAAATGAGGAAATGTTCCACATCGCTTATCATGAGGAAGATAAAGTCAACACCACAACGAGATACCATCTAACCCCAGTCAGAATGGCTAAGATGAAAAAAATGAAGAATGAGAAATGCTGGCGAGGCTGGGGTAAAAACAGAGTCCTCCTCTATTGTTGGTGGGAATGTAAATTAATGTAATCACTGTGAAGAACAATATGGAGGTTCCCCAAAAACATACAAATACAACTACTATATAATCCAGTAATTCCACTCCTGGGCATCTACGCAAAGAATAGGAATATACTCTGTTGGAGAAACATTTGCACATCCCTATTCATTGTACCATATTATTCACAATTCCTAAGACCTGGAATCAACCCAAATGTCCAAGAACAGATGAACTAATTTAAAAAGTGTGGCATATATACACTATGGAATA
>NW_006202294.1:0-331 GCF_000334495.1 Tupaia belangeri chinensis
ACCGTCATGTCGCACGCCTGATCAAGCGATTGGAACGGCGCTTTTCGCCGGAAATGCGACTGTCCATGACCTCCGCGTTGGAGCACTACACCGCTACGTTGGCAGAAATCATTCTTACCAGCGAAGACGCCCAGAAGCTCATCGGACAGACTGAGGTTCGACCGATTCTGCTGTGGCATGCTTTCGAGGAGTCTGAGCACAAAGCGGTTGCCTTCGACGTCTATCGGCTCGTGGGAGGAACCGAGCGCACCCGTGTACGGGGCATGCGGATCGCTTCAGTAATTCTGTTCGGCGAACTCATGCTGCAGACTGCCCGGGCGAAGCGCGGCTG
>NW_006202295.1:0-799 GCF_000334495.1 Tupaia belangeri chinensis
TAAGGAGTCCAGAGCAACAAATCTGGTTCAATACTAGCTTCCTTTCACCATCTAGGCACTCCAAGGAAAGCTATTTATAACTGAGGCTCAATTTATGCCTCTGTAAAATCGACATAAGAGGCTTACATAAAAGAGACAAGGAGAAAGCTCACTGGGAAGGCAACTGGACTCTCATGGGAAAGGTCCTGGACTTGGATCCAGGAATCTCCTTCAGCATGCTGAGTGCACATACTTATGCCTTTGACCTGCCCCAGCTGAGACTGGGTGGACTGCAGTGCAAAAATCCTGTTAAGTATCTCTCTCAGGGCCAGCAGGTACCGTAGTGATTAAGGCACTGGACTCCCAGATGGCTGATCACGGTTCAAGTCCCAGACCTGGTGGCTTAAAAATCACACCAGCTGTATGTACCTGCATAATCAAAACCCCAGAAGAAGAATGGAGGAGGAGGAATGGTGGCATGTCCATCCTTCCTGGGGGATGACTTCTCATTTTCTCTTTCACTGTCGCTCTGTCTCTCTCTGGTAAGTCATGCACTGAATGGCAAAAACTTTAAAAACGTGTGTTTGATTGAGCCAATATACAGTGTATTCTGGATGGGAAATCTCATTTTGTCTGCTGTAATGATGTATAGTGAATGAATGTAAATAAATAAATTTAAATTTAAAAAAAGAAATAAAAAGGAGTGTCTCTTTCTCTCTCCCCTCTGAGAAGAAATAGACTTGACTTCAAAAAAAAAAAACCTACATATAGGGTGATCAGGAATATAAGCAATGTCCATTAAGTGCGTTGAATAGTTCCA
>NW_006202296.1:0-615 GCF_000334495.1 Tupaia belangeri chinensis
TTTATTTTGTTCTCTCATGAAAGAGAGACACACAGAGATATAGAGAGAGAAAGGGAGAGAGAGAAGCACCCTCAGAGGCTCTCTTAATGCTATCCTCCTTCCAGCCTTCCAAGTCAGCCAAACTCATGGGCCTGTGTGCACAGGTCTCTTAGATTAATGACATGATAAAGTCAACACAAAGCATAGGAAATTGTTCTGCTAGGACCCTGAATGTTTGTCATCTAGGCAGATTATTCAGAAGGTAAATAAAAATCTTTTATAAGGTCTTATTAAGAGAAGACCAATAATCCAAGAAACATTTGTCATTTTAATAGAAAACCAAGTTCTAGTTTTCATCAGTGTATTCGAGAGTAAAGCTCTTAACTAAAAATCTTATAAATAAACCCATGAACCCTTAGACTGCTTTGACTGCAAAATAGAACTCTATTTCCATAAACTTTCTTTATCCAATGGGATTTTTTCCTATGTACTTTCCTCTTTCTCATTCTGGAATGACCGCTCATTTTACTTTAGAAAAAAAAAAATTGCTCTTACTTTTCTTAACACAATAGGTTCTGCATACCTTGCATATAAAATATTCCTCTCTGCCACTGTCAATCTTATTAGGATCTCATT
>NW_006202297.1:0-741 GCF_000334495.1 Tupaia belangeri chinensis
TATGGTTGGATATGTGGGATCTGGCTCCCAACGCACAGTACTTAACCATTGCATTGTGGAATCATCCTGCTCTACTCCAAAAACACCCCCTATTTTTAAGGCAGTTCTAAAGCCAAATATTTTAAATAATGCACATAATCACTTCCTATTCCACCCTCCACCACACACACATACCCTGGCCCACTTGTTCTGTTGTTCAGCCTTTGTATCTCCCATATCCTTAAGGCAGGTTGCAACCCAATGGGAAGTATGCACGGACTCCACCATGGAAGCCAAAAGACAGCTGCTAACCCTCAACTACTGTTTCTAGGTCCCCGTTGATCTCTGTGGTGGGGCAGGGTAACAGAAACTTGCTTCACACTCTATTTTCCCACAGAAAGGCTTGAAGTGAAATATTGTCATGTTGGAGCATGTTTTCCTTTTTGAGTCCAGCAATATTTTCATCCAAAAAGTTGGAAAAAAAATTAGACTAATAATTTTATATGCCATTCTAAGATTCCCTTTTTCTCTTTGACCATAGATGACAAATTAAAATGGCCAATTCTGGAACCAATAGTTGGTGTAATGGCTATGTCACTGGACTCCCATGTAGTCGACCACAGTTTGAGTCCCAGACCCAGTGGCTTAAACTCACGCTGGGCACGTATGTGTGCATGCCCAGGATCCCAAGAGGAGAATGAAGGAGAAGCAATTGTGGTATGGTCATCCTTGTGGGGGGTGATTCTTGCATTCTGTCTCTGT
>NW_006202298.1:0-1313 GCF_000334495.1 Tupaia belangeri chinensis
CAGGAATACAATGCACTGTGATGCTAGGGCCACTGCAGGTCTCAGATGCCTGTCTACAGTTTCCCCGGGCACATTAGGTGCAGGCATGTGTGTCCAGGATCTTGGCTAGTTGAGCTTGGGGCAGAATGTGGTGAGAAGACCTTGTAGGGGGTGCCCACCTCTCTCTCTCTCTCGTAGAAGACATAAGTAAATAAACTCATAAAGAGTCTTGATTTTGGTTCTGGCTTGATTCAGAAGTGTAGTCTCCAACTATCTTTTACAGTTTGAAGTCTATGTCAGAGGCATTTGCAAATATTTGTAGATGGAGTGCTGTATCTTTGCTGTGCATGAGGATCACAAAGGTTTTGAATCAGATTAGACTGTATAGAGAAGTAGAGAGTGGAGAGGCTGGCTGGTAGCATAGTGGTTAAAGGTACTGGATTCCTACATGGCCAACTGTGTTTTAAGCCCCAAACCTGGCAGCTTGCTTTTTCACTTTCTCACTTTTTCTCTCTCTCTTTCTCTGTCCCTCTCTGGTCAAATTGAAATAAACAAAGAAATAAATAAATGAATAAAGGTAAATGAAAAAAAATTTTTTTAAATGCAGAGAGTATAATGGTGGATACCAGAAGCTGGAAAGCAGAGAGTGTTGGGGGGGATGGAGAAAACTTGCTTAATAGAAACAAGAGTGCACGTCAACATGAAAATGGCGTATAGAATAGTACAACGCAGTAAAGAACATGGGTAACAATTTAATATGTATTTCCAAATTTCCAGTGGAGCCAATTTCAAATGAGAGAAGCACAAAGTAAAGATAAATGTTGGAGATAGTGAATGTTTTCTCCCCTTGATTTGATTATTACACATTGTATACGTATTTTAAAAACTACTCTACCCCACATAGATGTACTATGATTATATGCAAACTAGAAATTATATTAAAAACTATTGAGAGAGAGAAAGAGAGCTGCCAGAAGCATAGAACATTTCTTTCATTCAAGGAGGAGAATTAGTCATCAATTTTAAGAGTTGCAGAAACTCTTTGAATCTGAGTATATTACTTAGCCCATTACTCCAAAGTGTGAAAGCTCAGCTACGAATATGCTAATATGGCTTAGAGTTAAGAACTAAAGGAGGGGCACTAGCAAGTGGCATAATAATTAAGATGCTGGACTCCCACATGGCCAACCAAGGTTCAAGTCCTAGACGCAGCAGCTTGAAATTCACACCCGGCACATATGCATGTGTGCCTAAAATCCCAAGGGGAGAACAGAGAAGAAGGGATTGCAGGATTGCAGTGAAACCATGCCCTCAGGGGGTGATTTCTCACTTTC
>NW_006202299.1:0-979 GCF_000334495.1 Tupaia belangeri chinensis
TTTAACTGTAATTGCCTTTTTTTTTCTATTTTAATACGTTTTTTATAGTTTTGCCAGAGAGCGTATGTACTCACCAGAGAAAGACAGACTGAGAGGAAGTGGGAGAAAGCCCCTTCCAATGGGGAATGGTCATGCCACAATCCCTTCTCCTCCATTTCTCTATTCTTGCAGGAGTATAAGCATCCATACACATGCACCTGGCATGTTTCTCATGCCACCAGAGATATAAACTGTTGGGTCAGTCATGCAGGATCTGGTTCCCTTGACCACTAGGCCACAGATCTGGCCTTTAATTACCTCTTTAAGACATTTTTGCACATAATTACATTGAGGGTTAGAACTTCAACATATAAATTTTGGAAAATAGAATTCAGTGCATAACAGATGGATACCATTTACTAGGTAACTTGTCAAGGAACAGTCTTAATGTTATATTGTGTAGCAGCCTAGGGAATTAGAGAGTCAAGGATCAAAGTATTTCAGTTTAATAGACATGTATTGAGCACTTATTTGGGGCAAAGTACTAGGCTAAATCTTAAACATTTACTGGCAGTGAAGACACCATCATATCCCTTGATTCTTCAGTCTAACAGATAAAATAAAAGTGTAAATACCTGATTACAAAGTGCGATGGTTAACTTTGTGTGTCAACTTGCTGGATCACCCTGCCCAGATATATGGCCAAATGTGATTGTGGAGATTAACATTTAAATTGGTAGACTTTGATTAAAGCAGATTGCTCTCCATAGGTAGGTAGGCAGGCTTCATCTAGTCAGTTGAGTACTTAATAAAGGGTGATCTCTTTCCAGCAGGAAGGAATTCTGCCAGCAGATGGCCTTCAGATTTAAACAGCAACACCAGTTTTCCCTGGGTCCCCGGCCTGGTGGTCCACACTGCAGATTTTTAGACTTGCCGTTTCCATAATAATTATGTAAGTCAATTCCTTAAAATACATCTCTCTCTCTCTCTCTCTCTCTCT
>NW_006202300.1:0-957 GCF_000334495.1 Tupaia belangeri chinensis
GGGGTTAATTCTTCTAAAAAGTTTTGTAGAATTCAGCGGTGAAGTCATCAGGACCAGGTATTTTTGTTGTTGTTGTTGGGAGCTTATTTATCTCCTGGTTGTTCTGGGCCTATCCAGACTTTTTACATCCTCCTGACTCATTCTTGGTAGATTATATGTGTCCAGGAAATTGTCCATCTCATCCAGGTTTTTTTGTTTATTGACATATAGTTGTTCACAGTATCCGCTTAGTGATGTTTTGTATTTTTATTATGTCTGTTGTTATATTGCTTGCTTCATTGAAAATTTGATTTACTTGGTTCTTTACTCTCTTCTTCTTAATTAGTCTTGGTAGTGGTGTATCAATTTTATTTATCTTTTCAAAGATCCAGCTTTTATTTTCACTTATTTTCTATATAATTTATTTATTTTCTATTGCATTTATTTCTACTCAGATCTTTATTTATTTTTTTCCTGAAGTTTTTGGGATTTTTTTTTTCTGTCGCCTTTCCACTTCTCTGAGGCATGATGTTTGGTGGTCCACTTGCCTTGTTTCCTTCTTCTTCTTATGTGCACTAATTGCTATGAACTTCCCTTTTATGACTGCTTTTGCAGTGTCCCAAAGATTATGAAAACTTGTGTCCTCATTGTTATTGGCATCCATGAATCTTTTGATTTCATTCTTTATTTATTTAGTAGATATACAGTCATTAGAAGTAGGTTATTTAGTTTCCATATATTTGTATGTTTTTGATGATTTTTCTTGAAATTAATATCAAATTTAATTTCATCATGGTCAGAGAAGATGTTGGATATAGTTTCTATGCCTTTGAATCTGTAGAGGCTTGCTTTGTGTCCAATGATGTGGTCAGTCTTCAAAAATGTTTCATATGGGGGGTAAGAAAAAAGTGTCTCTCATGGCTTTTGGGTGCACAGTTCTATAGATTTCTGTTAAGTCCGTTTGATTTACGTTATCGT
>NW_006202301.1:0-703 GCF_000334495.1 Tupaia belangeri chinensis
TTCTGCTTAAGGGAATGCTCACTCACTAGAGGCAGAAAGGAGGAAAGGAGAAAGCATCCACCCAAACCAACTTTAAATAAGACTTTTTCTATTTTTCCTGGGTGGCATCATAGTAAGTGATTCTTTTACCCTTTCCTACTGCCAGTGAATGGGCTGAAGGTAGTGTAGGAGTACATAGCTTTGGACAGTTCAGTCAGCCATTTCTAATTCTCAACAAAGATTCTAGAAAGTTCCTGAATACCCTTTTTATAATTAATTAATTATAAATAATTACCAACAGTCCTCATTTGTAACATTTGTATATCACTTTTAAGTCTATAAACTTATTTATGCATAATTTAATTTTCTTGTCTGCTAATTGAAATACCTGTATTATTTGAGTGATTTTATTTTGGAAATATGGGTCACATTTTGCTTTTATTTTACTAAATATGCATTCTGAATTCTACCCCGGATATGGTAAATTATATATCATAGAGTTTGTGAATACTGTTCTGTATCTCAAAAGATTAATTTTTATTCTACAAGTTGGTTAACTGGCTAGATTCAAGTTCCAAATTCTATATCCCTTGTAGTGATGTGGAGTTGATTCTCCCTTTCTTTCAGTTTCAAATAGCTCTTTTTTATAGGTCCCTCTGAGTTCTGTATATTTGTATTTTAGTAGTTTACCAACAGTTTTGATGAGTTTGATATGCAAGTCCTG
>NW_006202302.1:0-1816 GCF_000334495.1 Tupaia belangeri chinensis
CCATGTCTTAGCAATCATGAATAGTGTTGCATCAATGTGCAAGCACTTTTCTCAAAGATTGACTACATAATACGGCACAAAACAAGACTTTACAGATTCAAAGGCATAGAAACTATATACAGTATCTTCTCCAACCATGATGGAATTAAATTTGATATTGATTTCAGGAAAACCCTGAAAATACACAAATACATAGAAACTAAATAACTTACTCCTAAATGAAGTTACAACTACTACAGAGATTAAGACTGAAATAAAAAGATTCATAGAAACAAATGATAATAAATACATGAGCTTCTATAATCTTTGTGACACCCAAAAAGCAGTCATAAGAAGAAAGTTCATAGTATTTATTGCGTATAAGAAAAAGATGAAAAAGGTGGCAAATGGACAACCTAACATCATGCCTCAGGAATTGGTAAAACAGTAAAATAAAATTCAAAACATGACAGGGGAAAAGAAAGAAGAGTCAAGCAGACATAAATGAATCAAAAAAAAAACTATACGGAAAATAAATGAAAGCAAAAGCTGATTTTTTAAAAAAGATAAACAAGATTGGCACACCATTAGCTGAATTAAGAAGACAGAAAGGAATCTTATCTGATCAAAATTGCAATGAAACAGGCAGTCATACAAAGAACATAATAGAAATAGAAAAATCATTATAGAATACTATGAACAGCTATATGCCAAAAAACAGAAAACCTGAATGAGATGGACAAATTCCTGGACACATATAATCTACCAAGGTTGACACAGAAGGACATAAAAAGCCTGAATAGACCCATAACAAACCATGAGATTGAATCAGTAATAAATAGGCTCCCAACAACAACAAAAAGTCCAGGTCCTGATGGCTTTATTCTGAATTCTACAAATCTTTTAAAGAAGTAACCTCCATTGTTTTTAAATTATTTCTAAATTTCCAAAAGGAAGGGATCCTCCCAAATACATTTTATGAAGCTTTTATCACCCTCTTTCCCCAAACAGATAAGACATGACAAAAAAAAAACTACAGACCAATATCTCTGATGAATTAAGATACAAATTTCTCAACAAGATACTGGCAAATTACATACAAAATCATATGGAAAAGATTATTCATCACGACCAAGTAGGCTTTATTCCAGAGATGTAAGGGAGGTTCCACATACACAAAGCCATAAACGTAATAGTCTATACTAACAGAAAGAAAAAAACCATATGATCATTTTGATCGATGCAGAAAAAACATTTAACATAATACAAAATCCCTTCATGATTAAGCCTCTCAGCAAAATTGTCATAGAAGGATATTTTCTCAGCATAATGAAAGCCATCTATCAAAAACCTATAGCTAACATTATATTGAACATAATTAAACAAGACAAGGTTGCCCACTTTCTCCACTCCTTGTCAATATAGTACTGGAACTCCTAGCCAATGTGATCAAGCAAGATGATGAAATAAAATGAATTCCAATAGGGAAAGGGGAGTTGCAATTATCTCTATTTGCAAATAACATGACTGTATACAAAGAAGACCCAAAGGGATCCACAGAAAAACTTCTGGAAGTAATAAATGAATTCAGTAATGTGACAGGATAGAAAATCAACATACAAAAATCTGTAGCATTTTAAGACCAGCAGGTGTCATGGTGGTTAAGGCATCAGACACTCCAACATGGCTAACCACAGTATGAGTCCCAGACCTGGTGGCTTGCTTTCTTGCTTTCCCTCTCTTTCTCTGTGTTTCTGTTTCTCTGGCAAATTAAAATAAACCAATGAATAAATTTTTAAAATTTAAATTTAATTTTATTTATTTATCTATTTATTTA
>NW_006202303.1:0-1675 GCF_000334495.1 Tupaia belangeri chinensis
TCTGTATTTTTACTTGGAATATCAGAAAGGTAATTGGCAGAAAGAGTCCATTCATGGAGGAGATTTTCATATTTAATGATCTTTGTACTACCTGCAAGTGGACTTTTGGGCCTACGAACGCACTGCACTTTCCAAGCTAATTAATACTTGGGAAAACCGCTAATGAGGAGATTTCACAATACACTCACAGAAACTAGTTTCTTCCAGTTACTTAACTTTGGAAGTTGATCTCTTTGGGATGTTCAGTGTTGGTCTACTTGAACATTAATTTTGGAAGTACTTTGACATTGTTTTACATTGAACCTTTTGAAATTAAACCTACTATTTCCAGGTAAGCAAATAGGTTTTCAGCCGAAATCTGTACTTTTCCCTTTAGTATCAGAAAGATAATTGGCAGAAATACTCCACTCATGGAGCTGATTTTCATACCTTATCATCTTTGTTGTTGCTAGAAGTTGAGTTCTGGGCCTAAGAATGCACTACACTTTAAAAGCAAAGTAATGCACGGGAAACCCACTACCAACGAAATTGTAAAATACACTCACAGAAACCAATTTGTTCCACTTCCTGAACAAGGGAATATAAACACCTAGTGATGTTCAATGTTGCTCTATTTGAAAATTTGATTTTGGGAACTGTTTGACACTGTTTAACAATTGATATTTTGAAATAAATGTTACTTTGATTTGATAAGAATGTAGTTTTTCTGCCAACTTCTGTATTTATACGGGGAATATCAGAAAGAAAATTGGCAAAGACTCCACTCATGCAGCACATTTTCATACGTAATGATCTTTTTGTACCTGCAAGTGGACTTTTGGGCCTACAAACGCACTGCACTTTCAAAGCAAATTAATACTTGGGAACACCACTAATAAGGAGATTTCAAAATACACTCACAGAAACTAGTTTCTTCCAGTTACTTAACTTTGGAAGTTGATCTCTTTGGGATGTTCAGTGTTGGTCTACTTGAACATTAATTTTGGAAGTACTTTGACATTGTTTTACATTGAACCTTTTGAAATTAAACCTACTATTTCCAGGTAAGCAAATAGGTTTTCAGCCGAAATCTGTACTTTTCCCTTTAGTATCAGAAAGATAATTGGCAGAAATACTCCACTCATGGAGCTGATTTTCATACCTTATCATCTTTGTTGTTGCTAGAAGTTGAGTTCTGGGCCTAAGAATGCACTACACTTTAAAAGCAAAGTAATGCACGGGAAACCCACTACCAACGAAATTGTAAAATACACTCACAGAAACCAATTTGTTCCACTTCCTGAACAAGGGAATATAAACACCTAGTGATGTTCAATGTTGCTCTATTTGAAAATTTGATTTTGGGAACTGTTTGACACTGTTTAACAATTGATATTTTGAAATAAATGTTACTTTGATTTGATAAGAATGTAGTTTTTCTGCCAACTTCTGTATTTATACGGGGAATATCAGAAAGAAAATTGGCAAAGACTCCACTCATGCAGCACATTTTCATACGTAATGATCTTTTTGTACCTGCAAGTGGACTTTTGGGCCTACAAACGCACTGCACTTTCAAAGCAAATTAATACTTGGGAACACCACTAATAAGGAGATTTCAAAATACACTCACACCACAGAAACCAGTTGATCCACTTACTTAATTTTGGAAGTTAAACACCTAGTGATGTTTAAT
>NW_006202304.1:0-1712 GCF_000334495.1 Tupaia belangeri chinensis
TTTTTTTTCCTTTAAGCTAGATGGTTAACTCTTCAAGCTTCTGCCTTGCATAAATTAGTCAACTTCTGAGGTAACTAAAGCAGGGCTGTAGACCTCTCAGGTTTTAGGGGTTGGGTTTTGCTTTCTCCAGATGATCAGCTTGCATGATGTTTTTGGTTCAGAAGTACATTCACAGGCTCAAGAAACTGGCTTCATTCTACTGCTGTGAATCCAAGAGAGTAGGAATAGTCTTGTTCTTTTTATGCAATTTTCTTTTTTTTTTCCCCCAGACAGCAGCAGGTTGTCCACATATTAAAGTAGTATACAGCCATGTTGTTCTACCTGAAAGGCTTTTTTGATGTGGTACCAAGATGGCCAGAGAATTTTTGAATCCCTATGGGAATTGAACCTACGTTTCCATGTATCTGGAAAGACGGTCATTAAAATGTTCAGAGGAAGTTAATTGAATGGTGAGGTTTTGTTTCTTTAAAACTTTTTAAAAAGTGTTTTTCTATTTCCATCTTCTTCAATGAATACATTATTCTCTTTATAAACAACAGAGTTTTTAAAAAACTCCATCAAAATATGATTCTTCTCTCTTTCTTATTAAAAATCTTTTAATGTTTCATCACACTGTGTGAGACTGAGCAATTCAGATGTTTCAGGGACATTTGGCAACTTTGGAGACATTTTGTTTTTCATGACTGCCGAGTTCTCCTAGTGTGTAGTGTGTAGAGGTCATGGATTGGTGAGGTTGAGCAATCTTAGACTTATCCTGACAAGGCTCTTTACCACCACCTGGTGATGAGAAGAGGGCCTGCAGCTTCCATGTAGCTTCTGCCAGAAGCCAGCCTGTTGAACTATGCCCTCTTATATGCGCAGAGGCCCTAGAATGGTAACTATAGTTAGAATGGGAGGCAGGGAAAGGACAAGGAAAGTTTGTGAGTGGGGGTATGTGACATTCTTACTAAGATCAGTGGTAATTGCTCTTAAGGTTACTGTACTGTATCAGTAAACCCCACATTATGATTCCTGTATTCTTATCTCATTGGTATCCCAGAAATTCACAATAACTAGATGCTGAGGCACGAATGGCTTTGTCTAAGTTTTAAAGATTTAACCTGGCATTTATAAGGGAGAGAATCTCTACTTGCATCCGTAGGTGCCTCCTTAGTACATGAGATGATAAACCTTTAGCTCTGCCAGGAATAATTCCCAGTTGGAGCATATGGGACCAAGACAAAGCTTCTTGTTTGGGCTCACTTAAAACCCATCTCAATCCTAAGGAATGCATTGTCAAGGACTAGGCCTCCTTCCTTGAGCCCAGTCCTACTCTAATTTCAGGCCACAAAGAAAAATATTTATTCTTGCTCTTCTCCTAAGTTTGATTTCTCTCATTTTTCATGGTCCCATCTTCTGTTTTCTAATTGGATGTTGTCATGGATTTTACATCTAGCAGGTGTATCTCAGAATGATCTTTGTTGTTCTTGACAGGGCTGTGGGCCACTCCCCACTTGGTACCTGCTGGTCACTCCGGAAGTCTGTATTCACTCATCCTTTGGGAAGGTGCTGCTCTCTTCCTAGGGCATTGGGCAGAGGATAATGTTATGTCGCCTTCTTTTATTTTTGT
The DNA here is from genome assembly GCF_000334495.1 of Tupaia belangeri chinensis. Classification (NCBI taxonomy): domain Eukaryota; kingdom Metazoa; phylum Chordata; class Mammalia; order Scandentia; family Tupaiidae; genus Tupaia; species Tupaia belangeri. The sequence goes on from NW_006202304.1 coordinate 1,610, forward strand.
CATGGTTTCTTTATTATCCAAAACCACATTGCTTAAATCCATCTGGAGGTAGCAACCTTTACCAAAGCCTGGCAGGACATTGCAGTTTGGTTTCTTCAGAAGC
>NW_006202305.1:0-395 GCF_000334495.1 Tupaia belangeri chinensis
AACCATAGAATTTGTCTGGAATCATAAAAAATAAAACAAACACATATTGCAAAAGCAATCCTGAGCAAGTAGAATGGAGTAGGAGGCATATCACTCCCTGATTTCAAGATATACTGTAAAGCTGTGGTCATCAAAATAGCATGGTATTGGCATGAAAACATACATGTGGACCAATGGGATAAAATAGGGACTTCAGAAATAACCCCCAAAGATTACATCAAACTGATTTTTTTTTCAATTTTTTTTGAGAGATTTTCACTATAGGGTGTGTGCACTCGCCAGACAGACAGAGAGAGACAAAGAGACAGAAAGCGAGAAATCACCCCCAGGGGGGATGGTCATGCCACAATCCCTTCTCCTCCATTCTCCTCTCGGGATCTTGGGCACACACGCAC
>NW_006202305.1:621-958 GCF_000334495.1 Tupaia belangeri chinensis
TCTTTCAACATTAACAAAAAGCAACTCAAAATGGATCAAAGATCTGAACCTAAGACCTCAAAAAATAAAACTACTGATGGAAAATGCTGGGGAAACTCTGGGAGACATTGGAGTAGGCAAAGACTTCTTAAATAAGACTCCCAAAGCACAGGCAATAATCCCTAAAATAGATAAGTGGGACTGTATTAGACTAAGAAGTCTCTGCACAGCAAAGGACACAGTAACAAGTGTGAACCAACAACCCTCAGAATGAGAAAATATTTTTGTTAAATATGCCTCAGACAAGGGAATTCGAGTGACCTATGCAATAAAAAAAGGATTAACCCAATTAAAAGAT
>NW_006202306.1:0-583 GCF_000334495.1 Tupaia belangeri chinensis
CTATATTGTAGTAAAAGGGTTAATTCATCAAAAAGATATAACACAAGTATCTATGCACCTAACACAGAGCACCCAAATAGTTGAAGTAGACTGTTAGAACTAAAAGGATTTGCTGATGACTTGATTGTATACATAGAAGACCCAATGGTATCCATGAGAAAACTCCTGGAAGTAATACATGAATACAGTAAATTTGCAAGATACAAAATTAACATACAGAAATCTATAGCATTTTTATATATGAACAACAAGCAGACTGAGATAAAACTGAAAAAAGTAATTCCATTTACTATAGCCATAAAAAGTATAAGATACTTAGGAATAAATCTAACCAAGGAAGTTAGAGACATCCACAAGAAAAACTACGAGAAGCTAAAAATAGAAATTGAAAATGACACAAAAAAGTGGAAGGACATCCCATGTTCTTGGACTGGAAAAATTAATATAATCAAAATGGATATTTTACCCAAATTAATCTGCATATTTAGTGCAATCCCAATCAAAGTACCAGACATAGTCTTTACAGATCTATAAAAGACAATCATAAACTTCGTCTGGAATCATAAAAGACCCCATATTGCCA
>NW_006202306.1:606-884 GCF_000334495.1 Tupaia belangeri chinensis
AGAAGAGTGGAGGGGTGGCATCTCAATGTCTAAACCAAAAATACACTACAAATATGTGGTAATCAAAACAATATGGTACTGGCACAAAAACAGAAGGAATAGAATAGAGTCCCAAGAAATTAGTCCCTAAACATACAGTCAACTGATTTTTGACAAGAGTTACCAGTCAATCCAGTGGGAAAAAGGAAAGCCTCTTCAGCAAATGATGCTGGAAAAACTGGATTTCAACCTGCAAAAAAAGGAATGTAACCCTACCTTTCACCTTTGACAAAAATCAA
>NW_006202307.1:0-307 GCF_000334495.1 Tupaia belangeri chinensis
GCTCGGATTGAAGGTCAACGACGCCAACGGTCAACTGGTCAGCATGCGTGAGTTGTTCCGGCAACTCGGCGAGGCCAAAAACCGCATGCCGACGGACATCTTCCAGCAGAACTTGGCAACCCTGTTCGGCACGGACGCGATCCGCGCACCATTACTCGGAACGGTATCGGCCTTCGACCAGCTTTATGCCACTGTCAACCGCGTAGGAACGGCGGGGCAGATGGCGAAGACCCAGATGGAAGGCTGGCCGGGAGTCGTCGAGGGCGTCAAGAACTCTGCCGAGGCGCTGGAGCTCTCACTGTGCGAT
>NW_006202307.1:700-1721 GCF_000334495.1 Tupaia belangeri chinensis
GCGCACGGTATAGACCACCGCCGCGATGGCATCCGCGGCATGCGCGACAGCTTCACCGATTCTATGCGGGAAACCCAAGCCCAAGAAGAGATGTACCGCCGCAACGGCGAAGCCATCGAATCCCTCAAGGGCAAGATTGAGGAGCTTCCCGACAAGCCTAAAGACTTCGTCATCAAGGACAACTCAGACGAAGTCAAGAACAAGCTCAAGGCACTAGGTTTGGAGGCCAAGCAGCTACCCGATGGACGCATGGTCGTGCACATCGAGTACAGGGACCAAAACTCCCCGGCGGTCCTGACGCCCACTCAACAGTTGGGCGCCACAGGTTCAGCGCTCAATGCGTTCGGAAGCCCGCTCGGTGGCGTTCTGTCCGCTCTGGGCAGTCTTCCGCCCGTGCCGCGGGTGGGGGTGTCCAACACTCCATTTAAGCCCAAGAAGGGCGATGGAGATTCGAACGCTTACGTTGATCCCTCGCAGTTCCAGATCGGGGGTAACCCTTCATTCGCTACCCCGGGCGTTCCGGGGTTAGCGCTGGGTCCGGCCGGTCCTGTTGATGCGCAACAAGTTTTCGATGCTGAGTCATCCCTTCTGCGCGCAAAGAACAACCTTGAACAGGACCGGCTCAAGGTGATTCAGCTTGAGCAGAAGGGCAACGTGGACCAGCTGGAGCTGCTGCGCGCCAAGAATCAGGTTCAGGAAGACGAACGAGCCTACACCTCAGCGCAAATGAAGCTGGCCGAGGCGCAGCGCGGCACGGTGAAGAAGATGAAGGGCCTCACCGACGAGATGGGGGAGATTGGCGCCAAGCTGGATGCCGACTTCGGCGCCTCCAAGGGCCTCGGTGGACTTGCCGAGAATCTAACGAAGTTCGTCGCGAATCTCGCGTTCGCGCCGATGCTTGGGCAGCTCAGCGCTATAAGCGCCGCCAACCCCTCCAAGGGCGGATACGGGATGATGGGCATCCTCGGGGCGCAGGGTGTATTCGGGCCGCAGTTCACGGGCATCGCCCAGGATTCTTCGT
>NW_006202308.1:0-486 GCF_000334495.1 Tupaia belangeri chinensis
CACGCTGTGGCCGTGGGGCTGTAACACTCGGAGAGCCAGCCCCACCGCTCGCGAGGGGCGATGGGGACCCCCGAGCCACCTTCTCTGCCGGGCCATCCCGGCCGTCCTGGAGCCGGTCGCAGCCAGTGGTCCAGAACTATCCTAGGACTATTGTTCAGGACGCCACCTCTTCTCTGAGGACTTTAGCGTATCACCTCTTTTCCAAGGACTTTGGGGTATTGCCTCTTTACTGAGGACCTTAGGGTATCGCCTCTTTACCGAGGACCTTAGGGGTATCGCCTCTTTTTCGCCTCTTTACCGAGGACCTTAGGGGTATCGCCTCTTTACCGAGGACCTAAGGGGTATTGCCTCTTTATCGCCTCTTTACCGAGGACCTTAGGGGTATTGCCTCTTTTTTGCCTCTTTACCGAGGACCTTAGGGGTATCGCCTCTTTATCGCCTCTTTACCGAAAACTTTAGGGGTATCGTCTCTTTATCGCCTCTTTA
>NW_006202309.1:0-748 GCF_000334495.1 Tupaia belangeri chinensis
AGGACCAATAAGCAGAATATACAGGGAACTCGAGCAGCTTATGCAGAAAAAAAAAAATAATCAACCCAGTTAAATGCTGGGGAAATGCACTGAATGTTCAATTCTCCAAAGATGACATATAAATGGCCCAAAAGCATATGAAAACATGCTCCACATCTCTTATCATAAGGGAAATGCAAATCAAAACTACAATGAGATACCACTAAACCACAGTCAAAATGGCAAAAATTTAAAAATTAATAATGATAAGTGCTGGCGAGGCTGTGGTGAAAAGGGAACTCTCCTACATTTGTGGTGGAAATACATATTAGTCAACACTTTGGAAAACTATATGGAGATTCCTCAGAAACCTATAAATAGAACTACCATACGACCCAGTAATTCCACTCTTAGTTATTCACCCAAAAAATAGACAAATACTCAGTCAGAAAAACATTTGTACATCCGAATTTATTGCAGCACTGTTTACAATTGCTAGGACATGGAATCAACCCAAATATCCAGAAATAGATGATTGGATTGGAAAAATGTGGCATATGTAGTCTATGAAATACTTCTCAAACATAAAAAAATTAGACCTTGACATTAGATACAAAATGGATGAATATGGAGACTTAATGCTAAGCGAAGCAAGCCACACTATGACAAACAGACTTTGTATGTCCCCACTCAATATATACTGATTGCCTGCACACTATATTGTCTACAATTTTGGGAAAAAGAAACAATAACTTTTCAAAACATATAA
>NW_006202310.1:0-1052 GCF_000334495.1 Tupaia belangeri chinensis
CCCAGAGGTGGAAGGTGGATATTTAAACCTTACCCTGGAGCCTCAGCCCCCTGCTCTGTAAGCAGGTACGTCCGTCCCAGCCTTGCGGGGTGATCATATAAATGCCTCCTGAGCTCAGAGAGCTCCACAGGCCAGGTCCACCACTGGCTTCCTTGGGGGCAGAGGGGTCCCCAAGTGGCCCACCCCTGCCACTGTGATGCAGGACCCTTGCCCTGGCACACCAAGGTAACCACCATCCCCAATGAGACCCATGTTGGATGGTGGGCTTCCAGAACTAGTAAAAAAATAAATGCATGCTGTTTTCAGCCACCATGTTTGTAGAAGTTGGCAACAGCAACAATTAAAAAATAACACAAGTGCCAAGTCAGCCAGAAGAGGGCGCAGGATAGAAACGGTTTGGACTGGAGTGAGACCCACTTCCCACGTCCAGCACCAGGGGCCCTAGACATGCCTCCCAGAGCACTGTGCTACCCCAGGAAGGCCACATTCCTAGCTCGGGAGTAGCTATGGGCACCATGGTGGCCTTACCTTACCCATCGCAAGAGGACAAGCACATCAGCTGGAAGGAGTTCTCCCTGTGCTTGGCTCCAGGGCCATTCCCTGACTCACCTAAGCTGGTCTGCAACACCTGGCCCCTCACTTCAATAATTGGTCCAGACAAACCAGGACAAGGGCCAATCCAGGCCCTGGGGGAGCCCCCAAAACTGGCACAAAAATGGCCTCATCTGTGCAAAGACTTGAACCTCTGCTGGCTCTGCTGAGAATCTTGGGAGTGAGACATGTGAGGAGTTGCAGCCACTTTGCCACCTTGAGGGAATTAAAAACCAGAAGAAGAAAGGAAAAAAAAATCACCAGTGAGAAAAAATGAGGTCTGAGCAGAAATAATGGCTTTCGGGAAGACTCAGGAGAAAAAATGGAGACCTGACTCTTCACAGTGTTTGTGGATGGAGAAGACCCTGTGAGGAACTGAGACATCAGCACACCCATCACATTTGCATTCTCCCCACAGCAGCCCGGGACACTGCAAAAGCCTAGGTCAGACCACCACCCTC
>NW_006202311.1:0-747 GCF_000334495.1 Tupaia belangeri chinensis
TTGGGCATGCACACACATAAGTGTGCATGCATATGCCCAGCATGAGCTTTTAAAAGTTACCAGGTCCAGGGCTTGAGCCACGGTCAACTGTGTGGGAGTTCAGGGATGTAACCCTTACACCACCTGCTACTCCCTGTTGGTGACTTTTTGAGAAGAGGAAAGAGATGGGCTGACATACGCTCTTCTCATCATGTGATGCCCTGCACTGCCTGGGTCTCTGCAGAGTGTCCCCACTATCAAAAAGGCCCTCACTGCATGTAGCCCCTCCATCTTAGGCCTCCAAGTCCATGAACTGAATAAAGCTTTGTTCTTTATTAGTTACTCAGCCTGTGATGATCTGCTATTAGCAACAGAGAATGAACTAAAACATTGTGTGAACAGCACAATGCCTCTCATTTGGAAGTGAGGTGAGACTAAAGGTGGGCATGTCATAGAACACTTCAGTAGGATTCTTTTTTCTGCTGTAGCCAGAGCATTGTTATCAGTGGTTCTGAGAGACGACACCCAGAGGAATGTTCCTGAGAGAGAAGCATCTCCCTGATGGAGTGTGAGTTTCCTTAACATGGAGTAGAACTGCATCAGCAGAGGCTGATTCTACCTAAAGGGAGGACCCAAAGCTTCCACAGATGTGTGAGAATGACCCACATACTGTGGGCCTGCAATGGGGTGCCATTTACATCAGGATATGTATATTTATTACAGCAGAGGTTTTTGTTTTTTTCTTTTTGTCTTTGACTTCTTCTTCTT
>NW_006202312.1:0-440 GCF_000334495.1 Tupaia belangeri chinensis
ATGTGCCCTATGGCAAAAAACCTAAAAAAAATAAATAAATAAAAGAGAGTTCTTTATTCTATATACAAGAACCTTATAAAATAAATGTATTGCAAATAGTTTCCCTTAGTCAGTGGCTTTTCTTTTCATTTTGCTTGAAAGTCTTTTTGGTTTCATGTATTTCTCGAGGGACACATAGAACCAGTAAAATGCATACATCCCACGTGTTTAGTACGATGAGTCTGGTGAGTAGCTATGCTACGGAGCCAGTACTCAGACAAGACCGGGGCACACCCACCACCTCAGAGTTCCCTTGTGCCCCATTCTGTCCGACCCCATCCCTTTCCCAGAAGCAAACATTTTCAGACGTTCAACACCAAAAACTAGTTTATTTTTTCCTTCTTTTTCTCTCTGTTTCTCCCCCCGCTCGCTCTGTTTCCTTTTCTTTTTCTTTTGTCTCA
>NW_006202313.1:0-1393 GCF_000334495.1 Tupaia belangeri chinensis
TCCACCAGCTGCAGCACCTCTTCCTCCTTTTCATTGTTGTTGCTGCTGTTGCCTATATACCTCTTTGGGTTGTGCAACCTTGATTTCACACTTCCCAGAACCAATTTGATGGTATCTGCTTTCTAATAATTTCTTTACTGGCTCTTCATCTGTGTATGTGATAAAACAAAATCCTCTTCTTTCATTTGTTTTTGTATCCACGGGAAGTTCAATGTTTTCAATCTCTCCAAAGGCTCCGAAATACTCTTTGATTTGTTCTTCAGAAGTATCTGGGCTCAGTCCACCCACAAAAACCTTTTTTGGGAGGTTCTTTCCCTTTTAAAGCTTTGGCCCTTTTGGGGTCTATCAACTTGCCATCCAGTTTGTGTTCTTTTAGTTCGAAAACCTTATCAACACTAGCAGCATCTTTGAAAAGCACAAATCCATATCCTCTTGATCTTCCAGTGACTGGATCTGTTTTAATTGTGCAGTCTACAACTTCCCCAAATCGAGACAAATATTCAGTCAGATCTTTCTTGCTTGTATCCCAGCTCAAACCTCCACTAAACATTTTACCGTCATCCTGCTGATTCTTGCTGGCGTTGATCTTGGATCCCTCCACGAATTCCTCTATGTTGCTGACTTCGTTCACGTCCTCCATGTCGGTGGAACTGTCGGCACGGAGATGCTCTGGAGTAACTTCTTTTTAGTTCTATCTCAGTCTGCCTGTTGTTCGTATATAGAAATATTATTCATTTCTGTATATTGATTTTGTATCCTGCAACTTTACTATATTTGTGTATTACTTCCAGAAAATTTTTCCATGGAAACCATTGGGTATTCTATGTATACAATCACGTCATCTGCCAATAGAGAGAGTTTCACCTTTTCTTTTCCTATTTGAATGCCTTTTATTTTTTCCACTTTTCTGATTGTGCTGGTGAGGACTTCCAGTACTATATTGAAAAGGAGTGGAGAAAGTGGACATCCTTGTCTTGTACCCATTTTTAGTGGGAAAGCTTTCAACTTTTCTCCATTCCGGATGATGTTCACTATGGGTTTTCCATAGATTGATTTTATTGTGTTGAGAAATGACACTTCTATTCTGATTTTTCTGAGAGTCTTGATTATGAAGGGATATTGTATCTTATCAAATGCTTTTTCTGCTTCAATTGATATGACCATATGGTTTTTATCTTTCTTTCTTTTTTAAATATTTATTTATTTCCATTTGTTATTATTATTATTATTATTTCATTTGATCAGACAGACAGAGAGAGAGAGAAAGGGAAAGCATGAAAGAAAGCCACCAGGTCCAGGACCCAAACCATGGTCAGCCATGTGGGAATCCAGCGCCTTAAACCACCATGGCACTTGCTGACCCCCATATGGTTTTTATCTTTCTTCCTGTTAA
>NW_006202314.1:0-352 GCF_000334495.1 Tupaia belangeri chinensis
CAGATGGAAAAATCCTATGTTCTTACTGGAAGCTGAAATCCAAAATCCCCACATTTTCAAGTGGTAAATGAAGAAACTCCCAAAGATCAAGCACTGTTTGTGACCACAGCTGTGGATTTGGTAATAACAGAAGTACAGGAGCCTGTTTGCGTTCTCTTAGAGACAAAAGTTTGTGTTTGTTCACCGAGTGAAAGGTTATTCTGGCCTTTCGGTAAACGTAGCACTACTGAACATTTCTTTTTAAAACTAAAGCAGATAAAGCAAACAGAAAGAAAAATAGTGACAATTTACATGAAGTTGTGTGCTCGGAAGGTGAATCAGAAAGATAGAGGTGGAAAACTACAGCCACAGC
>NW_006202315.1:0-771 GCF_000334495.1 Tupaia belangeri chinensis
TCTTGTTTTTCTCATAGTACTTTAGCACTTGATTGTCAAATAAATAAATGAAGAATGAGAACAGAAACTCTGATACTTAAATACACTGATACTCAATTCAGAATGCAACTCAGTGCAAATTATTTGTAATGCAAGTTGAGCAGTCCTGATCTAAAAACCTGAATCTAAAGTGTTCCAAAATTGGAATCTTCTTGAGCACAACATGATGCCATAAATAAAAAATTCCATACCTGACTGCAGTCAAAACATTACAATACAAAAATATCCCCAAAGTCAAAATTATCAGGCAATATGTATAAAATGTACATGAAACATAAATAAGTTTTGTGTTTACACTTGGCTTCTATCCCCAAGATATTTCATTTGGTACATGCAAGTATCCAAAATCTGAAAAATTATAAAATCTGAAATAGTTCAGGTGCCAGGCATTTTGGATAAGGGATACCCAACCTACAGTGATTTTGTACTGCACGTGAACATACATATTTTTCATCGATATTCACACTGGCCTATTCTTAACTCTTTTTTTTTTTCTTAACTTATACTTAGTTACCTGTGAAGTCTTTTAGGTAAAGGATATATTAGGTTATTGGCAAAAGCATTATGTATTTTTCTATGCAGAAATATATCACAACTTTCCCAATGACTCATAATTCTTACTTTTTTTTCCCCAGTTGCTACTGAATTTGCATTTTTATCCTAGAGCTTCTCCTCAAAGGAAAAGGACTGATGAGTGGAAGTGAACTTAAGATTTACTTTTGAGAGCATCAT
>NW_006202316.1:0-1544 GCF_000334495.1 Tupaia belangeri chinensis
TTCAACATAGTGAACATGTTCAGTATATATTTGGGTACTGTTTACAACCAGTATGTAAATCCCTTGAAGAGATTTGACAATTGACTATTTTCCAAAATATTAACAAAAAAAGTCCTAAAAAGATATGTATAATTGGAGACCTGGGTCTTTAGAACCACCTAAAGGTCACATTATGCTACATACCCCAAAAGATTTCATGTCTAGCAATGACACTTGTGTACAAGTTCAAAATTGTGTATCCAACTGTCTACACTTGCCACCAGGATCTCATTCCTGCAAAAACAAAGAAAATATTAGTTATGGTATTGGTTTTGTTCAATTGCCTGTAGGCTGTTTTTTTATATGTGGAGCCTACATATTTAACTATATTCCAGCTAATCTATCTCATAACACCTTATGCTGCCTTAGCTTTATAGCAGCAATGTTACCCTCTAAGTGATGTGGGCAGCCATACTGAGGCCTGTCTGTGTCAGGCCTCTCCTGACCACTCCACTTTATGGTGTGGAAACATCCAGAATTCACAATAGGCCAAGGCCAACAGCTTCTGACACTCCCCAGACCTCTGCAAAATCTCTGACTCTTCCCCCTTTGAAATGATAAATGAATTCTTGAAAAGACAGACACCCTGCTATCTAACCCTTTCTTTCTTCTCTAAAGTAAACTTTGAGCTTCTTCTTAATAGGATATCCTTAGTCTACTGGAGCTCCCCCTTCTCCCAAACTCCTGTAAAAGACTGCTTAACTCTCACAAAGGGCCCCTTTAGAGTGTTAACTCCTCCATGCCCACTGGCATAACAAAAAAGAGTATTCCTATCTTTGCAGAGTCTTGCTTTTTGTCCCTCAGCCATCTGTTCTTCTGCAACACTTGGTACATCACTGGGAAGATAAAATCAGACTGGCCCTTTGAGCCACTAATCCCAGGATGCTCCCTCCCCTGGGATGACCACTGTGGTGTGTAGGGATTGTTGTGCCCCCGACTTGTTTAACAGAATCCCTCAGCTGGCTTGCCCACCTGGAGAACAAGTATCCTGGATCATCTGACTCCAACTGGAGAGAAAGACTGACTCTTACCCCAGACCTGGATGCATCGCCTATAGTCAACTCTGGTAATCTGGTAAGCCCTGGGGATCTGTAAAGTCTGTCTGTCAGCCCACTCAGTGAGTGGCTGAGGAGAGCTGTACACTCTCCTTTGGTCACAGGACCAGGAGACTGGACTCATCTACTTCTGGTTGGTCTATAGGGTCCATCAGTCATCCCACTCAGTGAGTGGAAGAGGAGATTTGAACATTCTCCTTCGGCCACAGGACAGGTAGTCAGGACTCATTTGTCTTTGGGTTGATGTGGGGAGGGAGTGCATAACCTCTGAGTGAATGTGAGTGTGACAAGTGAATGTGTTTGTGGTCCCACAATGCATTGCACTGCAGGGCATGTGTCCATTTGTTTTCTGTGGTTTTGTGTTGTTCCTAAAAAGACTAAGTGGTGGTATTGCACACTGAGGGCCCCCTTCTCTCTCTTATGTGTGTAATCTGGTGGAGGTTCTATATC
>NW_006202317.1:0-8687 GCF_000334495.1 Tupaia belangeri chinensis
CAGCGACATAGTTATTATGCCAACTACTGGTTCCAAGAATCAGAGATCATTTTATAGAGGAGTATATTTTTGAGCTGTATATGAAAAGACTGAAATACATATGAAATATGGAAAGATAAAAGAGCTGTCATGTGATATGTGCAAAAATAAAAGATATAAAAGAGGACAGAACTCTGACCACTTTTCTTTCTGCTAAATCTTCTTCCTAAGAGGGTTTGTTGAGAGCCCCATCCACATACCCTCAGTCTCACTAAATAAGTCACTTTGCCTTACTAATTGTGGCTTACTTCTCATATCCTGGCTCTGGATTAATCATGTGATAATTGGTAAACTGCTTTGTCTGTTATAGTTAAGTTTAAACATTTCTTTCTGCTGATCAAGTTTCAAACAAAGCCTTGGTCTCTTAGCCAATAGCAAACTAAAAATCTCTATATCCACCTATAAGCACCCCGCTTGGAGATATCTTACCTTTTAGGGACAAACCAATGTATAAAGCCTCCATGTGTTGATTTATGACCTTGGTTGTAATTTCTGCTTTCCTTGATTTATAAAAGAGCCACTGTAACTTTAGAGCTTAGAGAACTTTCTCAAGGTTTCCCTGGGCATGGTCACTCATATTGGCTTATTCTAGAATAAAACCTCTTTTAGGACAATATTTTACAGGATTTAGTTTTCAACATCAATCACATGATATTGGAGAAAGAAAACAAATATGGTTTAAATCAAGTATAGATTATGGTGGGGAGATAGACATCAGTGTGAAAATTCAATTTCATCTAGGTTATATAAATGTTTTGACAGCATTTGGCCTAAAGTTAAAGATGATTACAGATAAACTCTGGACATTAGATCATTTAATATGTAGAAACCTATTAGTTGAACTTGTTACATTCCAGGAACTGAGTGTTTTTGTTTAGTGTGAAGGAGAGTCTTATACCCTACACAACTGTTTTGAGGCTCAAAATGGAGACACTGCCATCTACATCTCGCTGGACATTGACATCTACATAGTAGAGGGAGTGGATATATCTATATCTCCCTAGACATTGACATCTACATAGTAGAGGGAGTGGAAAAGAGGGCAAGTTTGCAGTCCTAGTTACACATGTCAGGCCCTTCCGTTCTACCCATATTCAGTTGACTAAAACTAAAGTACATGGTTATATGTACCTGAAAAAGACCCTGGGAATCAACGAGGCTTGAATGCCTATGGGAGAAGTCTCTGCCTGAGCAATAAAAAATTTTTATCATGGTGGGAACTTTTAAGTAGGGGGATGGCATATCTAGATTCTGATATAGATAATGAATACCAAGGAAGCAAACTTAGAAGAAATATAGCAGTTAAAATTTTGTGTATATCGAGGTGAGATATATGTATTTTTTCCCATAAAGCACATGAATTCACCCTTGAGAGAAAGGGAGAGTGATAGTGAGAGGGGAAGTGAGAAATCACTCCCTTTAGGGATGGTCACTTCCCTTCTCTTTCATTCTCCTCTGGGATCTAGGGTATGCATACCAGGCATATTTCCAAGCTGCCAGGTCTGAGACTTGAACTGTGGTCAGCCATGTGGGAGTCCAGAACCCTAACTACCATCCACTTTGCTGGCCCCCTAGTTTAGATGATTTTTGCATAGGAATAAGAAAGAAGGTTAAACCTGGAGCTTGGAAGCTCTCAAAATTATTGCTAAATCTTTGAGAATTATCAAAACAAAGTGAGATAAAGTCACAAGAATTTATTAGTTGGACCAGGGATAGTGTATAGGGCAAGAAGAGACAATATTAGAGTATATATCTAAAAAATTCTTATTTGAAGAATTGAGTAAAGAAAAATAAGTCAAAAGAAAACAAAGATTCTCAGAGAAGCCCCAGGGAGGAAGCCAAGATAAAGCTATGTCATCAAAGCTAAGGGAAGCAACGGTATGACTGGATTATTTATTCAACAACATAAAATGAAATTTGAAGTCCAGGTAAGGGAAGTGTAAGCCAATAAACTTAATAATTGGAGGTTGTTATAATCTATGAAAAGGCAGTTTCACTTAGATCCTTGGAATAGAAACTAGGATGCAGTGGTTTAAGGAATAATGGAAAGAACCATATAGGACAATAATTACTGGCTTTTTAAAGAAACCTGAATAAGAAGAAAACAAGAGATAGTGACTTTAGAGAGAATATGGTTGAGACAAGGGTGTACTTTGAATTTTTTAAGGATAGTAGATATTTCAACATATCTGTAGGATCAAGGGGAAAAGCCAATAGAGGAGGTTTGAAATATCCAACAGACAGAATAATTGATAGATGTTTTAGAGGAGAAAAAGTTGCAAGCATAGGTGGGAGTATCAGCTTTAGAAAGAAAATGTCAATATCTTCTTTTGGAGAGGCAAAACAAAAAGAAAAAATGTTTTGAAGAATACACATATTTCAGGACAGAAGGAATATGTGTTCAAAATTCAAGTTCTATGGTTATTTTCCAAAACAGTAGATGGCAAGTTTTTTTCGATGGCGTGAGAAGAGAGTTGATGCCTGAATAAAATGGAAGAGGTTTAGAGGAATCACGGTGAAGAGCAGAAGGAGGGAACCAAGGTCTGATCATGTTTGCAGACATCTTAAAAGCACAAAAGTTACACAATGCCATGTGTATTGAGAACAAATTGTGTTTGAGGTTATATACTTCAACTTCTTCCCCATGGGGTCCTGTATGAATTTTTCATAATTTCCTTCAATCCACCATTCTTGAGATTCTTTTGGGAAACACATTTGATTTCCACAATCTGCCAACAGTCAAATGTGATATGCCCAAAAGGGAAATGAACACAACTTTGGCTATTTTCCCTGTTTTCTCTCTTTGACTTACTTATTAGCAAATCAACCTTACATCTTCATTATGATAGAAGAAAAAATTCAGGTCTGTATTACTCAAGTCCCATCACACAGTTTCTTTGTTTGCATAAGCCTTTATAAAACAGCAACAACCATGTTCTTTGTAGCTTGCACATTTGCAACATGATTATCTCCAAGAAATCAAGATCAAAGTATGTTGTCTTCTGGACTGCTGAAATGAAGAAACTTGCATGGGGCTAAAATTGGAATTAGGAGAACAAATACCTCTTTACCCTCAGCTTGGCTCTTGGGGAATGTAGGATTCAGACACTTAGGTATCCAAACAGAACTATGGCTTCTGACATAGTTCAGGTGATTCCAGCAGCATCAGAGTGTCCAAGACAGCTGTTTCAGTCAGTTTGGCCTATTCTATTATCTGAATGTTTGTAAATATTCAGTATTCATGTTGAAACCTAATCTGGTTATATTAAGCAGTGGGGCCTTTAGGAAGTGATTATTAGATCATGAGGGTTTTGCCTTCATGAAATTAGTGCCATTACTAAAAATAAATAAATAAAATAAAAAGAACAAATGCTTAGGCTTGAGGAAGACATTTGCAGCTTCCACTCTGTGAGGATAGAGCAACAAAGTATCATCTTTGAAGCAGAGAGGGAGTCCCCACTAGACACTGACACTGCTGAAATCTTGGTCTTGAACTTCCCAGCCTCCAGAACTGTTATAAAATTTCTGCTATTTTAAAATTACATTGTAGATGCATGAATTAACTAAGACAGACTGCTTTAACAAAATGCTACAAGCTGGGTGGCACAAAAACCATATATTTCCTTAGTTCTGGTGATTGGAAGTCCAAGATGAAACTGTCCATTCAATTGGTATATGGTATGGGCTTTCCCCTTGGGCTGCAGATGACTATCTTCTTGCTGAATGCTCACATGGCTTATTATTGAGTGTGTGTATGCACAGAGAAGTGGAAAGAGAAAGAAAGCAAAAAAATAATAAAAAAATAGAACTAGATGTCTACCATCGCTTCTTAAAAGGACACTAATGCTATTTGATCAAGGTCCCACTCTTATGATCACATTTAACCTGAATTACTCCCTTAGTGGCCCCATCTCCAAATGTAGCCACAGTGAGGGCTACACCTTCAACATATGTATTTTGGGTGGACACGCTCATTTCATAACAAGAAGGAAGAGCTAGAATCCCCACACAGGCAGTTATCAGCATAACTATCATTTTCATTGTGATTTAAGATAATTAATAAATCCACTTCTAATTGGCATCCCTGTTGGCCCTCAGGTCTGTATGGAAATTCACAAGATATACAGATTATTATGACTTGCTTCATGGAGTTAAGACTTTTACAACAGGAAATAAGATGACTAGGCAGAAGGTCACGAGAATTTTATCAGACACTGATACACCAGCACTCATGGGATTAGAATTGACTATGGCTGATTATGGACCTGGAGAGGTCTGTAGCCAGTCAAAATATTAGTCAAGCTAGACTTTTAGCTAGAAGGGATTGACATACCTTTTGTGGCTCTTTGCTTTCTTCAGTGTTTTCACTACTTTTAAGAAAGCATGAGAGAAAGGATGAAAAACAGGGATTGAATCCATATGTTTAAAAATCATACAACGAGCAAGAGATAAAGGTAAAACTAAAATCTAAGGACCCAAATTTATAGGTGTCATGATTTCTCCACTGGTACTTTACCCCACTTTAAATTTTTAAATTTTATATTAAATTTTTTTATACATTCAATCATATACATCCCTCAGCTTGTAAAATGAATGTTCCAATATGAATACATTTCTCATCATTTCAATTGGGGGTCCTATACATGTTATCATCAACAGATAATAACCCATTTCTGTGTTTGTTTCATAAACGTGTTGGCTTTCTATTTTTCTCCTTAATGTTCTTCCTCAGACTCTATTCCTTCACCCATCCTCTTCCCACATTGGTATTCACAATCATTTACTTAGTTCCTATAGCTTTTAGTCATTCAGTTTCAGTCATAGAGTGCAGACACTTGTTATATATTAAGTGGAGACATACAATATCTCTCCTTCAAAGCCTGCCTTGCTTCACTCAGCAGTGAATCTTCCATATTGATCCACTTTCTATGAAAAGCCAGGGTCTTGTTTTTCATGGCTGAGTAGTATTCCATAGAGTACATGTGTCACACTTTTTCAATCTATTCTTCTGTTCATGGACATTTGGATAGGTTCAGTGTCTTAGCAATTATGAGTAATATCACAATAAATGTAGATGTGAAAGCACTTTTCTGACTAAGTGTTCTTTTGTCCTTTGGGTAGATACCCAGGAATGGCATTGCTAGATCATATGGTAGTTCTATTTGTAGATCTTTGAGGAATCTCCATATCGTTCTTCACAATGGCAGGACCAAATTATATTTGCACCAGCAGTGTAGTAAAGTTTCCCTTTTAACCACATCCCTGCCAGCGCTAATAATTTTTTAATTTTTTTAATCTTAGTCATTCTGACTGGGGTTAGGTGGTATCTCATTGTGGTTTTGATCTGTATCTTCCTTGTGCTGAGAAATGTTAAACATTTTTTTCATATGCCTTTTGGCTGTTAGTATGTCTTCCTTAGCTATTTTTTTTCCATTTTTTTAATTGGGTTGATATTTTTGGGAGGTGGGGAGGTAAGCTGCTTGAGTTTCCTGTATATTATGGTTGTCAGTCTCTTTATCTGAAGCATAGTTTACAAAAATATTCTCCCATTCCAGGAGCTGTCGATTTACACTAATTACTATGTCTTTCGCCTTGCAGAAACTTCTTAATCTGATGTAATCTCACTTGTCTATTTTTGGGATTACTAACTGTGCTTTGGAGGTCTGATTTAAGAAGTCTGCCTATGCCAATGTCTCCAGAGTTTCCCCAGTGTTTTCCAGCAGCAGTTTTATAGTTTGGGGACTTAGGTTTAGAACTTTGATCCACTTTGAGGTGATTTTTTTTCAATGGGGAGTGGTAGGGATTCAGATTCATCTTTCTGCAGATGGACACCCAGTTTTTCCAGCACCATTTGCTAAAGAGGTTTTCCCTTTCTCACTGAATTGACTTGTACCCTGTGTCAAAAATCAGTTGGCTGTATGTTTTGGGTTTTATTTCTGGGGCTCTATTCTGTTTCATTGAACCTCATTGTCTGTTTTTGTGTCAATACCATGCTGTTTTAATTATCATAGCTTTGTAATATATTTTGGAGTCAGGAAGTGAGATGCCCCATACTCCACTCTTCTTAAATACCAGTTCTTATATGATTTCAGACAAATTCTATGATTTTCTTTTCTAGATCTGTGAAGAACGTCTTTGGTACCTTGATTGAGATTGTGTTAAATATATAGATTAATTTGAGTAGAATTGCATTTTGATTATATTAATTCTTCTGATCCAGGAACATAGGATGTCCTTACACTTTTTCTGTCATTTTCAATTTCTTTTTTTTTTTTTTTTAATCTTCTCATAATTTTCCTTGTGGAGGTCTTTGACTTCTTTTGTTAGATTTATTCCTAGGTATCTTATACTTTTTGAGGCTGTGGTAAATGGAATTACTTTCTTCAGTTCTATTTCAGTCTACTTGCTGTTCATATGTAGAAATGCTATCAATTTCTGTATGTTGATTTTGTGTCCTGCAACTTTACTGTATTCATTTATTACTTCCAGGAATTTTTTCACGGTTACCATTGGATCTTCTATGTATCCAATCATGTCATCTGCAAATAGAGATAATTTCACCTCTTCTTTTCCTGTTCAAGTACCTTTTATATTATTCTCTTTTCTGATTGTATTGGCAAGGGCTTCCAGTGTTATATTGAAAAGGAGTGGAGAAAGTAGGCATTCTTGTATTGTCTTGGAAAAGCTGTCAGCTTTTCCCCACTCAGAATGATGTTAACTATAGGCTTTACTGTAGATAGCTTTTATTGTGTTGAAGAATGGCTCTTCTATGCCGATTTTGCTGAGTCTTGGTCATAAAGGGATGTTGTATTTTATAAAATGCTTTTTCTTCATCCATTGATATGATCACATGTTTTTATTTTATCTTTCTGTTAATACAGTATACTACTACTGTTTATGGTTTTACATATGTTGAACCAGCCTTGAATCCCTGAAATAAAGTCTACCTGGTCATAATGTATAATCTTTTTTTATATGTGGTTGGATATGACTTGCTAGTATTTTATTGAGAATTTTTGCATCTATATTTAGAGATATTGGTCTATAGGTTTCCTTGCCATGTTTTAAGGATAAGAGTGATAGAGGCTTCATAGAATGAATTTGAGAGGGTTCCATCCTTTTGGATCTTTAGAAATAACTTGAGTAGAGTGGGGGTAAACTTCTTTAAAAGTTTTGTAGAATTCAGAGGTGAAGCCACAAGGACCAGGGCTTTTCTTTGCTGGGAGGTTATTTATTACTGATTCACTCTCATTGCTTATTATGGGCCTATTGAGGTTTTCTAAGTCCTCCTGACTCAATCTTGGTAGGTTATATGTGTCCAGGAATTTGTCTATATCATCCAGGTTTTCTTGTTGGCTTGTGTATAGTTGTTCATAGTATTCTCTAATGATGTTTTTTTATTATTATTATATGTCTGTTGTTATATTGTCTGCTTCATTGCAAATTTGATTTATCTGGTTTAGCTTTAAAGTGGGATTGGCATTGTTTACAGGAAACAGAACCTATCCTGCTTAATAACTCTAAATTACTGTTTGGAATTTCAAGTGTGAAAGATCTTCTGTGATGATAATAATAAGAGATCACAATCTTGTCATACACTTTCAGTGTACAATATCATTTGATCCTCTAAACAACCCTGGGTAGTAGACACTATTAATATTTTTATTTTCTAGATAAAGGGACTAAAGGTCTATAATAAGTACTGCCACCAAGAAATATAGCAAATCAAAATTCCAACCCAACTTGGCTGAGTGTAGAGTCAAAGATGATAACTAGGAAACTATAGGTCATATGCCCATTAGAAACTAGTTTGCTCCCATAGAGGAGAAAAGGAGTTTCATTGGGAATCAGCAGTTAGCGTAATGGCTATGTCGCTGGACTCCCACGTAGTCGACCGTGGTTCGTGTCCCGGACCCGGTGGCTTAAAACTCACGCCGGGCGCATGTGCGTGCGTGCCCAAGATCCCAAGAGGAGAATGGAGGAGAAGGGATTGCGGCGTGACCATCCCCCCTGGGGGGTGATTTCTCGCTTTCTGTCTCTATGTCTCTCTCTGTCTGTCTGGCAAGCGCACGTGCCCTACAGTGAAAATCTCTCCAAAAAAAAAAAAAAAAAAGGAGTTTCATTTAGAATGTTTTGGTATCTTCACGGTATTTATTATGTGTTAATATGCCATTTAACATCATCTATATAAAATTATCCCCAAATGATAAATAAAACAATAACAAAAGTCAATTCTCTAGTTTCTTCATAGACAGAATTTATTAAACATACTTCATAGAGGCCAAATTAGAAATCCTTCCCTTAAAGAATGGACAGTTCAGAGTCCCATGATTGCCTGAAACCACCTAATTCAAAAAACGCTAAAGAAGAGAGGTTAAGATGTAAGTTCCCAAGTTCTCCAAAATGATAAATAAAACAATAACAAAAGTCAATTCTCTAGTTTCTTCATAGACAGAATTTATTAAACATACTTCATAGAGGCCAAATTAGAAATCCTTCCCTTAAAGAATGGACAGTTCAGAGTCCCATGATTGCCTGAAACCACCTAATTCAAAAAACGCTAAAGAAGAGAGGTTAAGATGTAAGTTCCCAAGTTCTCTGTTACCCAAACTTAGTGAAACATCAGGTGTACAGTTGGTCTCTTTCCC
>NW_006202317.1:8718-23221 GCF_000334495.1 Tupaia belangeri chinensis
AGCTTAGAAAGTTTCAATTATCTCCAGAGGCACATAGACCTGCTGTGGTAAGTAATAGTCTCAGAATTTAGAGACTGCTTCTAACAGCCCATCTTCACTACTGACTCACTGCATGATTTGCTAAAACCAAGTTTGTTCACACACTGAGATGAGCTAAGAGGAATAACACTCCTAATTTTTAAAGCTGTGAACAGACAACCATGCTATCTGGGCAACAAGCAAAGAATGCTTAACAGACGTAAGCAGTTTAGTATTGCAGCCAAATAAACTTAGGACAAAAAATCGTCTGACACATAGTTAATTATATGCCTCATCATTATTTGACTGCATTGTAATTTGACCTAAATGGTAAAACAGTTTGTATAAATTACTGTATTTATTACCAATGGCCGTCTCTTTACACTTGTATAGCACTTTATAACGCACTTTACCATAGATGATCTCATCCTCTCATGTGTGAAGGACTAAGAAATGCAGTAAATGTTTGTTTAACTTAAATCACTCAAGGCCATGTTAGAAAAACTGTACAGATATTAATTCTTTTTACACTTGGAGAAACTGAGACTTGGATATAGCTATGCAACTTCTCAATTGGGCCAACGTTAGAGCCATTATCATGAGGACTGCTTTCTTATTCCATGTCATCTTTTCACAGAATCGAACATAGCATTTCTGAAGGTAGTATCAGTATTAGGTAGAGGTGAAGAATGGGTGGAATTATCAATAAATAGAATAGAACACTTTTCTGATGCTTTTTTTCATTTTAGTTCCCTTTAACTTCAAGTAGCTTATCCCTCAGTTGGTTACATCAGGTCTCTCTTTTATGTTGTTTGAGATTTCAGTGTGTGAGTGAAAGAGAGAGAGAAAGAAAACATGCTCTTCTCAGAAGATTACCACTAGCTGTTAATAGTAAAAAGAACATTTCACTTTATATAGTGCTTTGTAGATCTTTGAGCACTTTTGTTAGGTAAATGGAAAAAGTTCTAACATCTTCTGTTATCATAGGAGGCTTTTCATTATTTGGTCCTTGTCCACTCCCTGATACCAGCTTCTCTGTTCCCCTCGATGTGCTTTGCTCCAGCCACAACACAAAACTTACATGTTCTTGAAGATATTAAGTTTTATGCTTACATAACCTCACACATGCTGTTCCCTTTGCCCTGACTACCTCTCCTCAACTTTACACAAAGTGTCTAAAGGCTTTAATTCTTTCTCTTCATCTTCAGTCATCAGAGTGCCCTGGGAGTAGTCTTAAGAAGCCCACGTCCTAGGCCAGATGTATCTGACATCTCTATTTATAAAATCTTCCCTGTTTGATTCTGGTGCCTATGAGAGTTGTCTCATTATTCACATCTCTGACTATCCCCTTAGACCTCCAGCTCTTCAGGGAGATGAGTATGTTCTTTAGCTCTGTACTGGGAATACAGTACAGGCTCTGGGAAAGCCTAGAATGGGATCAGGCCTGCTTTCTAGGCTTTCACTTGTTCCATGAATGTGCTAGTTGGATGGTGAAGGATGGCAAGGGATGCTGGAGTTTCAAACTCTTCTTTATACAAAGACGTCTGTACTGGATCTCCATGTAAAGCTACAATATGTGTGAGTGCTGCACATCTGGCAATTTTGGACTATCTTCTGTTTCATCTATTCTGACCTAATTAATTCTGACCACTTTTCTTGGTTTTCTGAAATTCAGCGTCTTTCCAGTTTAGTTATTGCCCTCTGTCTGGACCACATCAGTTAACCTATCAATAATTAATGACGGTTGTATTTTACACACAGTCAGAATATGGCCTCAGAATCTTTCTGAACCAAGAAATTACTTAAAATATATCAGAATATATACACACACATATATACATACACATATACATATATACATATAGATACACATATATATATACACACACACACATATATATGTATGTGAGAGTCAAAATTTATTTTTGATCTTTGACCTGGTCCCTTGAATTAATGACATGAATCTGGGTCAAGTTATTTTGACAGTGAGTCCCATGTGATATAGAACTTCCACTATTTCTTGGCTTTAGCATTTCATTTGTGAAAATACATACTGGTCTTTTTTCCATCTCAAGTTTTTATTTAGTTTTCAACAAGTGAAAGAAAATGAATATGTGTGATTGCGTTCGTGTGGCCATCTCACACCACTATGCTAGTTTGGGGGAGTATAGTAATAGATTGGAGAGTATGAGAAATAATTAAATTACATATTCTCATTTTACTGATATTCATAGATATCACCACTCTTTTTAGTCTTGCTTACTAACGTAGGGTCACTCTCTCAACCTTAATACATACATATTTTGAGTTCTGAGAGTGATTGGACTTGACCTCTTGTTCTTAATCCTTCACCATGAGAAAAAAAAAAGCCCTGGACAGCCTGCTGGACCAAAGGGCTACAAGATAGGTGAAGCAGAATTATATACTCAGTTGTGTTTTGGGGATAAGCCCAGCTGCACCCAGCATCTTCTAATTAATTCAGCTTAGAGTAGTGATGTGAACTCACATCTTTATGCTCTTCATTCCAAATTTGTAGAATGAAGCTATTGAACCAGAGAATTCTGAAGTCTATATGGTTTTCGTAAAAGTCATGACATATTTTTTTCTGTTTTTCTATGCAATAATGCGTCACGACTTTTCTGACAACCCAGTAACTCAACATCTTTTCTGACAAACTTCTGGATTGAGAAAAAGGGAAAAATTACTGTCTCTGTCATATAAACAAGGGAACTGAGACTCAGATTTTAAATAAATTGAGAAAGACTAGTCAATAAATGGTGATGTTAGAATTCAATCCCAGACTCTCTGTCTCTGTCTGTCTGGCGAGAGCATGTGCCCTATAGCAAAATAAACTCTCAAAAAAAAAAAAAAGAATTCAAGCCCAGAACATTTGTCTTCAATGCCACAAAATGTCTCATCACACCATGTGAATTCTAGTTAAACTTTAGCTTAATGCTTTACAAAAGCCAGTTGATTAAATTAATCAACACTAGAAAATGTGGGTAGAACATTTTTCTTTTATGTGAATTCTAGTTAAACTTTAGCTTAATGCTTTACAAAAGCCAGTTGATTAAATTAATCAACACTAGAAAATGTGGGTTTGGAGAGTGATATATAGGTGGGGTGATCAAAAAATGACTTCTGGGCTTTAAAGATTTAGGGCAATTCAGGGCTTTAAAGATTTAGGGCAATCTGAAAGAGGGCCAAGCTCAATGGTGAATGCTAACACCAGTTTTTGGACATGTATATAAATAGAATATGGCTTATTTCACTTGGTAGTATGTTTATGAATTTCAGTCATCTAATTTTGTGTTGCAATAGTTCATTGTCATTTTGCATAGTTATATTTTATAAATACACAATTTATTCCTCTATTTTGTTGATAGTATACATTTGTCTTTCTTCAAATATGTAGCTTTTACTAATGGTGTTGACATGAACATTTTTATACATGTCTCCTGGTGAGCATAGGCATTTCTGTTCATTATGTACCTAGAAATCTGTTATCGGTAGGCTCATGTTGAGTGTTAGTACATGCTTACATTTAAAGTACATTCTTCGGTGTGATTCTACATACACATACACACCATTGGACCACATGGGTGTCAGTTAAGCCAAATCCTTACCAACATTTACGTGGTCAGACTATTTCATCCTTAATTTGAAGGTAGTTGAGATAATTCAATTTTCTTTCATGATTAGCACTTTTTATATTGTCCAAGAATAAAGGTATTCTAGCATAACTCATTCACAAGTTTTATTATTTAACCTTTTCAACTTTTATCTCTGGTCCCTCTGAGACTTGACAGGGAGAAGTCAAGATTTATTTGATTCTCCTATGGATAGCGAATTGACTCAGCTCCTTCTAGAGCAGACTAACACATTGCCTTTGCACTACAATGTTATCGTTGTCACACGTGGATAATTTGGGAGTTTATTTTTGGACACCCTCTTTTGCTATCTTTATTTTTCCATTGACTTTTGTAGTGTCTGAAATATTAGAGCATTATGGAGATTTTGAACTCTAGTGGAGTAAGTCATTCAATATTACCTCTTCGTACTTTTTACATTTTATTATCAGTTTTATTTATTGTTTTAAGAATTTTGCCATAGTGTGCATGTGCTCCTGAAGAGGAGCGAGACAGTGAGAAGGAAAGTGAGACATCACTCCCGGGGGGGATGGCTATGCCACAATTCCTTCTCCTCCATTCTCCTGAGATTTTTGGCATGCACACACACATGCCCAGTGTGAATTTCAAGTCTCCAGGTCTGAGACTCAAACCATGGTCAGCCATGTGTCAGTCCAGTGCCTTAACCACCATGCCACCTGGTGGCCCCTATGGTCCACTTTTTAATTTTCACCACAAAGAAGCTACTTTTGTTGTGATTGCACTGAATATGCACATCAATAGTCTCATGTTCCAAGAGCGTGGTTTGTTGTATTCTTTAATTTCTCTTAATCATATTTCATAATTTTCTACATAAAAATCTTGTACACTATTAATAGATTTGTTCCTAGATTTTTGATAGTACTATAAATGCAGCTTTTAAATTTCTCATATTCTACTTTTGTTGCAATATTTCAGAAATACAATTGATTTTTAAAAATACTTTGTATTCAGGCATCTCATAGAAAGTACTTTTTATTTGAAGTGTTCAGGGTTTTTTTTTTTAGTTTTTCTATGTGCATAATCCTATCATCTCTGAATAAGAGATTTTATCCTTTCAAGTCCTTAAAAAAATATTTACTACAAGTGGTATTAATCAGCATTGTGTCCTCAGTCTCAGAAAGAAAGGGTTCTGAGACCAGCAGATGGTGTAATGGTTACATCACTGGAATCCCAGCTGCAGTTCAAGTCCTGGGTACAGTGGCTTAAAACACACACTCGGGGTGTGTGCGTGCATGCCCAAAATTCCAAGAGGAGAATGGAAAAGGGATTGTAGCATGTTCATCCCCCTAGGAGGTGAGTTCTCATTTTCTGTTTCTCTGTCTGTCTCTGTCTCTTCAGCAAGTGCACATGCCCTATAGCAAAAATCTCTTTGAAAAAGAAGAGAGTGAGCGAGAGAGAAAAAGAGGGAGAGAAAGAAAGAGGGAGAGAAAGAAATAAGGGTTCTGTTTCTCCATTCGGTATAAAATTTACTGTGCATTTTTTAGGTAGATTTCATTAATCATACACTCCTTTTCTGAAGTATGTTCTTTATTCATGACAGAGCAAGTGCATGTGCACAAGACAGAAAGAAGGACTCTTCTCCGGGTCTAGTCGTGTTGTTATCCCCTTCTTCCAGTCTTGCAGCCTGTAGGAACTAGATACTTGTCTGTGTGTCTGGTGTCTTTCACGTCAGCTGAACTGGGAACTCAGACTAGTCTCCATGTGGGATCCAGCTCTCTTGAGTAGCACTGTGGAGCTAGTCCTGTTTATCATATACATTCATTCTTAAATTTTTTTATAAGATTGTGTCATGAATGGGTGTTTCTGAGATTTTTGCTATAGGACACATGTGCTTGCCAGAGAGACGAAGAGATGGAAAGTGAGAAGTTATCCCCTGGGGGAATGCCATGCTGGGATCCCTTCATTCTCCTCTCAGGATTTCTAGCATGCACGCATATGCACCCAGTGTACCCAGTGTGAGTTTCGAGCCCCTGGGTCCAGGACTAGAACCACAGCCAAACACGTGGGAGTCCAGTACCTTAAATACTGCACCACCTGCTGGCCCCTAAGGGTTGGTTTTTAAATCAAAAAATTGTTTCTGTGTCTATGAAGATTCTATGTTTTCCTCCTTTCTATGTCTATGGAGATTATCATGTTTTCTTTCTTCAGTTTGTTCATGTATTGGTTTTTAAACTTGTTTTCCTAAAATAAGCCAAGCTTAGTCATAGTATATTATCTATCTTATCACTGCATTTGATTTTTCTCTCCTCTTTGCTTTTAATTTTCTTTCCTTCCTTTTTCAGACACTCTAAAATTTTATTAGAAAGTTTTCATTTAAAAGATAAAACTTCATTTAATATCTTTCTCATCTTGTATTAAAATTCAGCTGATTTCATATAACAAATCATGATGTAGACATCTGAATGTGCTTTTTAAAAGAAACATTGAATTATTAAGCAAATTAAATGTGGAAAAATATTACATCATAAGAGATTTTTGTAAAGAGCATTGAGATGTTTATAAAAGGGTTGTGGCATTTGCCCAGGGAATATAAAATGAAAATAATCTATATCTGTTAAGACTTTCTAAAAAAATCTGGCACTTTTTGCCACAGTCTATTATGGGAACTCTGTCTTCTTCAAATTGTGATAAGCATTTTGCATGACTCAATCTTCTCAACAGTGTTAATAGTTGTTTTGTAAAAATCCTCACTTTACAGGTAAGAACATTGAGGCGCACACAATAAATACCTTGTTTAAGATAATAAAGAGTATGCATCTAAGGTAGAATTTGAAGAAAAAACAATTTTATTATATAGCTATTTTATTATATAGCTATTTTCCCCATTTTACTTATTAATGTATTCTTTTTCAGAAAAGCGAGGAGACTACCTCAACACTGCATATCTAGTCAATAAATGAGGTTTTAAACTCATTATCCATACTTTCCTTCTGAACCACATGGCTGCAGATACATTCCTGAGTTTGCTGTGTGTACTCTTCATCTCTCTGTAAAGAGTTGATGGCAGCTCTCCTAATTTAAACTACATGTTCTCAGGGAGTAAGTGGGTGAGTGAGTACATGAACCACCTACCCAGAATTCTGGGTTCTTTTCTCGTCTACTACTCAATAACTGTATGACATTAGACAAATGTTTTATTTCCCTAAAAGAAACAGAGGAGAAGAATGAAAATAGCTATTCAGTTCTTTGTGATTTTATGGTCATGGAAATAATGTCAAAATTTGTAAACTAAGATCGTCATGATGGAAAACAATGTGGAGTTTCCTCAAAATCTAGAATTGTAAACAAGTAACTTATGCTGTAATCCCACTAATGGGCACATATCCAAAGGTTAAGAAATCCATATGTTGAAGAGATATTTATACTTTCATGTTTATTGAAGTACTTTTTACTAAGATATGGAATCAACCTCAGTGCCCTACAACTGATGAAGAAAATGTGGGTATATATTCACAATGGAATATTTTTTAGCCATAATAGGTACATTCCTACATTTCAGGCAAAATAAACCTGGGAGAGATAATATTTAGTGAAATAAGTCAGGCTCTAAAATACAAATACTATGTATCCTCACTTATTAGCAAAAGTAAAACACTTGTTTGCACAGAAGTAATATAATGGTGGATACCAGAAACTGTAAAGAAGAGTGTGGGTAGGCATGGGTAATCTTGGATAACAGACACAAGAGCTATACAAACAAGTGGAATGAGTTATAGAATATTATCGCACAGCAAAGAACACTGCTGACAATTTAATATTTATCTCCAAAGAAAAAGGAAAACGCAGTAGAATGAATTTCAAACACACACAGCACAAGTGTGGAGATAGTAGCTATGTTTATTTCCTTGATTTGATTATTACATTGCGTAATTAAAAAACTAACCTGTACACACAAAGATGAATGACTGTTATATGTAAGTTAAAAATTACAGTAAAAATTATTATTAATGAGGCCAGCAGATGGTGGAGTGTTTATGGTGCTGGACTCTCACATAGCCGACCACACTTTGAATCCTGGACTCAGTGGTTTAAAACTAACGCTAGACACATTTGCATGTATGCCCAAGATCCCATATATGTTTTTACACACACACACACACACACACACACACACACACAGAGATATGTGTAATAAGTATACATTTTAAAGAAATTTTCTACATAGGTTTATCCTATCACTATCACCATGACATCACCCCTACCCTCCTAGCCAGATGAAATCATTTTACCACTGAATATTTGGGTGTAAATCCTTCCAGTTCTTTTTCTATAAGTGAATGGAGTGTTTATTATTTTTAGTATTATATTAAGTATTTTTATTACTTAAAAATATATCTTGAGTAATCTTTTTATAAAAGAGTATATAGAGATTTTTCACTTTTTAATTTGTCTCTTCTGTTAATCTCTAGCTTTCCATTAGAAATTTTAATTCCTCTACATTTTAAAAAATATTTTTAAGCTATATTGAGGTATAACTGATGTATAAGAAGCATACAACTTATGTATATAATTTGGATATAGGCATAAACCCATAAAACCATTACTACAATCAAGGTATTAAACATAACCATCATCTTCAAAAGTTTGTGTTTTTTGTTTTTCTTTTTTACTTATAATGAAAATTTTTTCTTTGTAGTAAGAACACTTAATTTGAGATCTACCCCTTCCCCCCCTCCCCCGCTGTGGTGCATGGGGTGCCCATTTCTCTTTCACCCTCTCAAAATAAACAATAAAAAAGAAAGATGTTAAGAGTATATGTACTCGGGATTAGCGGTTAGCATAAGGCTATGTCACTGGACTCCTATGTAGTGGACCACATGAACATGCCCAGTGTGTTTCAGGTTGGTGGGTCTGGGACTTGAACTGTGATGGACTACATGGGAGTCCAGCACCACAATTGTTATGCTATCTGTTGGCCCCTAATTTATGCATCTTATCCCAACTCCTACTTAATTTAATTTTCCATTTTTATGCTTATACAATTGGTAGGTATCTTTTCACTTAACTCTAAAGACCTTTAGACTTAATTGAATATTGTATCATTTTAATTTTATGATGTCTATGGGAGTACTAAGATGCCCCAGTGAATTCCCTGAAACTCAGACATACTATTTTCTCCACCAATTCTAATTTTTCCTCCATAATAGCAACTCTAACTCCTAAGAACTGTTCAGGTTCATTTCCAGAGCCAGTACAGTAGCTCTTCTTTACCTGCTGGTTGACACGCATGAAGAGCCTGAAGAGGCCAAATGGTAGGCACTGCTTTGCTTCCGGTTTAATGAAAACCTCACCACGCTCCTGGAAAAGGGAGTTTAATCATATCACCCATGTATACACCCACCTGGCTCTGAATGTGTCACTCTCGTTACATAGTGGATCTTGGTTGTGCCCACCAATTTTATCTGGTAGAATGGATCTGATAACACCCAGCTCAGAGTGTGCAATGTTCAGGCCATGCATCTAACAAAGTATTTATCTTCATATTGAAATACTCAGTTTCTACTCGAGCCCAGTAGCAGGCTAAGGCTATTTTTCAAACAGGAAACTGTTCCGATAAGTGGAGGGTATGGCCTTGCTCTAGAAATCAAGAGGTCCGGGGACCAGCAGATGGCATAATGGTTACATTGCAGGACTCAGATCTGACGATTTAATACTCATGCCAGGTGCGTGTGCGAGTGTTCTCAAAATCCTGAGAGGAGAATGGAGAAGATATTGTGGCATGGCTATTCTCCCTGAGGGGTAATTTTTCACTTTCTGTCTCCATCTCTGTCTCTCCGGTGAGTGCATGCACTCTATGGCATAAAAATCTTAAAAAAATAAAAATAAAAAAATAAAAAGAAAAATCAAGAGGTCTGACTATACCTCTTCTATTGAGGGGTTTGGCGATAGGTGAGAGAATTGTTTGCCACTCGAGCACAATGGTTCTCCACTGGGGTCTTTTGCTCCTCAGAGGATAGTTTATCATATCTAGAAAAATGTTGTATTGATACAAGTAGGATGAAGATTACTGCTGGCATCTACTGGTTAGAGACCAGGGATGTTGCTAAACCTCTTACAATATGTTGGACGCTCCATCCTCCCTTCACAATGCAAACAATTATCCAGCCCTAAATGTGAATAGTGCAGAAGTTGAAAAATCCTGGTCCAGTACTATTGGCCTAATGTACCATGGGCCTTAGGAGGTTAGAAAGAATGTACAGCAGCCTAGAGCAGCTACCAATGTTTTCTTTGTTCTTGACCATACTTAAAACTGGAAGATTTCCGGGTCTTTTAATAAATACATTGAAGCAGTTCCGTATGAGTTTTTAATAATATGATTTATAATATATTTAAATATAATTAATAAAGTTATTAAATAAGATAAATAGTATTGTGGTTAGCCAATAAAAGAGCAAATACCTTAAAGAAAGAATACAAGAGTGACTGTGAATGAATGAATGAGAAATAATGATTTTTCACTAATTAGCTTCCACATCAAAGGTTCATTAGCATAAAAAATGAAGACAAACTGTAGTTTAAAAGTGTGATTCAGGTGTCCAAAATATCCTCTTCTCCCCTAAAAATTTACCAACTACTGTGTGAGGTATAAAGTACAACAGTTGAATTGACCTCAGAGGGAATATTTGAGCATGCCCTGGACCATAAACCCCTTAAAACCTTTCTCAGTGTTGGGCCTCTAAATCTTCATGTGATTTATTCCTAATTCTCTGACATGAATTTCCCTTTCTAGGGCATATGTGTTACTTTTCCTTTCTTACTCATTGAATCTAATTGCCATACCGTTAGCTACTTAACGGACCGGCACACTGTGCAGAACCGAGCATGATCAAGATTCCCATAGAACTAGTTTATGACAGAGAGCAGGAAGTTACACTGCCTTGGGTCAAGACCGTGACAGTAAAAGTGTGATTTTGTCCTTCTCATGTAATGGTAAATTGTCAAGTATTTCTACAGATGAAAATCAAGGAAAAGTTATTCACTGAATCAATAGCTATCAGCTATGTGTTGGAAGTTACATTGATTTGTTACATTAAACACCAGAACACCTCCTGAACAGCATCTGAAATTGAAACTAATACCTGTTTAAGTTTAAAATGTTTCACTATCCTTTGTCACACTTCGTTTAATTTTGTTATAGAGAGCAGAGATTACGAGAAGTATGGGTATAAAAGGGTTGAACTCCCTTGCATCTGTTAATTTTTAGTGGTGACACTAATCCTCAATTCTCCCTATATTACTGTTTTCTTTTCATTTGCTACCTTGGCAAGGGAGAAATAGGATGTGTTGAAGATCTTCCATTAGATGATTATGTTTTTACCATTATACTTCCATTTATTTAAGAAAGGAACAATTACAAACACGATGAATATGTTAAATACCCAGGATATTATGACATTTAAAGAAAAAAGTCCATGTTTTTTAATATGGGTGGAAAAAGGAGAAGAATTCAGGATTTACCCTCTCTTTCTTAATGGCTCTTTTTCTACAAGTCAGGAAACAACATAAGTTTCTGGCTGGTGTTATGTATACCAATTCCAAACATACATGCAAAAACTCTGGAGATAATCACAGGATGGGGCCACATGAGTTGGATAGAATATGAAACAGATTTGGGCTGAAATTCCACATGTTACATACAGGGCCAAGAGTTCCATGAGTTTAAAAATTTTTACATAGAATCAAAATTTATGAGCTTATTTGGACAAAGGATAGGTGATTAGAATCTGGCAGTCTTTCAGAAAACGACTTCTGAGGAATTCCAGCTAGCTGGTTCCTCATGGGGCATGTAAGGTTGCGCAAGGGAAAGTGACGCATAAGAATGAAAGTGAGGGAGTGTGGTAGAGAAATCATTGGATTGGTTACAGCTAGATGGTACGCTGCAGGAACAGCCTAGAAATTGGGCTTTCTGTGATCGACTGAAGTATGGCTAGAGTGATTGACTGTAACTTAGTAACAGCTTAGGAAAATAGCCCGACTTGTACAATTCTCAGTGAATCCAAGGAATCCAAGTGTGAAAGTACAACGACTGTTTTAGGCCAAAATAGTTTAGTTCAATACTTGATACAAATCAGGCAACTAGGGAGCAAACTCTGATGAGATCACGAGTCTCAGGATTGTACAAGTATAAATCTTCCCTGGCATGACCCTGAGCATGAGTGTTTGAGTGACTCCTTAGGCATTTCAACGCTCTTTCTATGATCTCTGTCTTAATTACCTGGTTTTTATAAGACCCACCCAATATAGCCTTAGGTTATATTGCAGTTTTTGAAAACTTCTAGTGCACATTATGCTGGAAATAGGCTGAAAAGTTTTGAGGGAGGAATAGATACTACATCGACTAGTGGTGGCATTAAAAGTCTTTTCTCAAAATGGCCTATCCTCCATCACTAATGGATTCTGGATTTGTGAACTAACTTGGATCGAGAAACCATAATTTTCGTGTGCACAGTACAACTAACTTAACCCTTTCCACACCAACTCTTCCCCATACTTTTCTTTTCCTGTTTAGTAGTGATCAGCACTCTGCTTGGCTGTCCCTAGATTCCAACCCTATAAGCACCATAAACTGAATGATTTCCTATAGCTACAGGATCTGAGTCTCCGAGTTGCATGTCTTATATGACAATTAACTACTAGAATCTGTTTCCCAGTTTTCTTCTCAAGTTTTGTCTCCTCTAGTCCTCCTGTGTTGCACACAGAGGACGTCCTACTCCACAAGTCTTATAATTATTCTGAAAGACTGGAGAACATAAAAGCATTAAATATTGTAGTGGACACTAGAGACAAAGTGCAAAGGGTGGGAGGGAAGAGTGTAGGAAAGGAAATTTGGGAGAAAAATGGAGAGGCAAGACACTTGTGGGACACAGATTTTTTTAATCTGTCGATCGCGATGTGTACAATAGTCTCAACTGGGCTAGACAGAGGTGTATATCATTGTAAAGTCTCTTCACAATCTAAATTATGTATAGCATTTTAATGTCTGAATTTTAAAAATTAATACAAACAAATAAAATTCTTGTCTCCACTCTGATTAAATACCTTAGCTATTTGATCTCTAAAAGCTTTCAAAAATAAAGGTTTCTGAAAGTACAATGGTTGTCATGGGGACATATATTAATGTGTTGATCCAAAATTAAAAACTGAGTTTTTAAAAATAATAGTCAT
This sequence comes from Tupaia belangeri chinensis, assembly GCF_000334495.1. Lineage (NCBI taxonomy): Eukaryota > Metazoa > Chordata > Mammalia > Scandentia > Tupaiidae > Tupaia > Tupaia belangeri. The sequence goes on from NW_006202317.1 coordinate 21,573, forward strand.
ATTCTTTCTAACATGAAATAAGCCTTATTTGGTTAATTGTTTCTGCCTATTAATTTATATGCAGAATTGAGTCAAATAAGCCAAATGTGTTGTAGGTTCAGCTCCAACATTTTAAAAATGTGTCTTGAGCATAAAATAAAAACTTTCTACTCAAAAGGTAATATTTAAAAATACACAGTGAAATTAACATTTCTTTATTCCAAGTTTTCTGAAGATGTTAAATTAAGCAAGATGCCTTTAAGTAAGATAACAAACATTAATTGACCTTTGTTGTTAGTCTCAGCTAATCTTTTATATATAATCTTACAGAGTGAGGCATTACAACCTTTTAATAATGTATACTCAAAGTTTGATATTTGTTTCTGGACTGTTTCTTTTTCTCTGCTTTTTATTTACTGCACCAGAGGCATTAAATTATTTTATGTATCAGATTTGACTAAGGACTTTCTCAAAAAAAAAGCTTTTATGGTACATAAATTATCATGTATATGTTACCTTTCAAAGTAATTCTATAGTTTTGTTTTTATTGTTTTTCCTTCCTCATTATTTGGGAAATTTAAAAAAAAATGATTTTATATTTATTATGATTTATGATTTACATATAACTACTGCACATCTTTGCAGAGTACAGAATAGTCTTTAAAAGCATGTATATAGTATGCAATAAATCAAGGCTATAAACATGTTCACCACCCTCAACATTTAACATTATATGATGCTGTGAATATTTGAAACCTGCTCTGCTAGCTACTCTGCAAATATGTACTGAATTGTGTATGATATTCTTTAGTGTGAGATATAGTTCTAAAGAAAAATGCATTGGAGCCAGCAGGTGGCATGGTGGTTAAGGCACTGGACACCCCCATGGCTGAGTTTAGTTTGAGACCTGGTGGCTTGAAAATCACATCAGGCATGAGTATGTGCATGACCAAGATCCCAGGAAGAGAATGGAGGAGAAGGAATTTCACAGTGGCCATTCACCTGTGGGGTGATTTCTCACATTCCCTCTCGCTGTCTGTCTCACTGCAGCAAGTGCACACTCACCATGGGGAAGAAAAAAAAAAAACTAAGAAAGAAAAACATTGAAAAACATTGATTAAAAATCAGGCAATGCCATTGCTTTTTATAAAATTAAAGTAGGACCCAAGTTCAGGACAAGGGTAAGATAAGCAAAATACCTAGAAGTTAAGGCATTCACTCTCAAGGTCATGCAAATACCCACTCTGCATCTGTGTGACCCCAACAGTGTCTCCTTGCTTGCTGCACCCTAGTCTTAATCTCAGTAAGAAATGTTAGCTAACCAATCATTAAAGGCACCTTTTAATATGATATCACTTTGTGATTTTTTTATTACAGAACTCAGAAGGGGTTCAAAGAAATGACAGCTATTTGTTAGAGTGAAACATCTATCTTTAGGAATAGATTTAGGAACAGATGTGAAATTAATGTTGAATCCTGTATTATTTTAGGATTAAGTCATAGTCATCCATAGATAGATGGACACATTTTAAATATAAAAGCTCTAATGGTTTCCTATAGCTGCTATAACAAAGGACCAAAACCAGTTGCTTAAAACAGCACAAACTCAGCATCCAGTTCTGGATGTCAGAAGCCTGAATAAGTCTTACGTGGCAGAAATCAAAGTGTCT
>NW_006202317.1:23461-26266 GCF_000334495.1 Tupaia belangeri chinensis
GCTGAACACGCCAGGGGTGAATCTGTTTCTAGCCTTTCCTACTCGTAGAGGCCATCTGTATTCCTCAGCTCATCTCTGTCAAAGTACACCATTCCGACTCTTACTTCTATCATTACATCTTCCTTTAAAAAATATACATATATATCTTGACCATTTCACCTCCTTCTTATAAGGACTTATAATTATATTGTGATAATCTAAGATTATCTCTCAATCTTAAAATACTTAATCACATCTGGAAAAGCCCCTTTATCTTGTAAAGTAACATATTCACAAATTATGGGAATTAGAACACACTTATCTATGGCTGGTCATCATTCTGTCTACCATGTCCTCTTCCACTTGGTTCAAATGTGCTTAAATAAAATTTTAACATTTATATTAAAAAAATTCTTTACCAACATATTTCTGTTTTAAAATTATTTGGTACTAGTAAATTATTTCAATCCAGAGAGATACATTTTAACAATTAGAATCATGATTACAGAAAACTCAAAAAGTACAACTTATCTTTTCTTATAGAAAGGTGTGCTAGAATGACCTAACAACATCTCAAAATATAAAAATATACTACAAAAGGATAAAATCCATTGGGAAATTAAATAGAAATATCAATTCAAGAGGAAATGAAATGTGTCAAATTCCCAGATGTGGAAGAGATCCTATTTCAAGTATTTTATAAGTGGGAAACTGCTTGTGTCAAATTGTAAAGTATTTAGAGTTTTTGTCTCTATTGAAAAGACAAAGAAACTATCTTACTTTATAAATATTTATAATGTGCCAAAAATTCAGTATCTTAGTTAGTTTATGGTAGAGATTTTTTGATGATGAAGTATAAAAATTTATGATAGGGTATATAGTTTTCAAAATAATTTTATAAGAAAAATAAGAAGTGTGATCCCACAGCTGTAGGCTATGATTATCATATTGAAATACTGTTTCAGGTCTGGAGAACGCCCAGCAATATCAAGAATCATTGCAAACAGAATGTGACTAATAATTAATTGTACCCTATTTCAGTCTCAATCTATCTGCCTAAGAGTCCTTATCTGTAAGTGGTCATGAGAGCATCAATTTTGTATGTGGGGATGCTATTAATGACAAATTTGTCTAATATTTTCAAAAACGTATAGTATAACTTGCAGTTAGCAATTCTCTTCATTTTATAGAAAGTGCTAACCAGTAACAAGGCATTTCTCACACCCTCTATTTTGGTGCCATGTTTGCCATGCACCTGCTTCTGAGGAGATCAAAAGATCAAGTAGGAAATCTTGACAAATGCTCTTCTTATTAATGTGTCCCTCAGGGATGACTTCACTGGGAATAACTCGTGACTGTTTACTGTGTTGCAAAAGTTCAGATCTTTGGAGATTTCCTTTTACCCAAATCTTCCAAAGGGAACTTTTAAAGGTTACATTGAAATATGTCATTCTTACCCCTCAATCTTCATGCTTCTGACCTCAGAAGGACACCCGTAATAGCTTTGTAAAGGGGAATTTGCTTCTCACTGGAGATGTTGGTAATAATTACTTGGTGGAAAAGCTAATAATCTTCTCACTTCTATGAGGACGGAGCTTCCACTGATTGTCATCCCTTTGGAAAACTGAATGGCTTTTCTTATGGTAATGTAGAGAATGAATGAATTGCCCTTAAGGAGTTGTCTCAATAGGAAAATATATTGACATTTCAGCATTATCTGAATTGTGTGTTAAGAGTGGCTTTGTCAAATTAACATGAATGACAGATTAGAGCAAAAATTACAAGCTCCTTCTCACTATTCGTAATACATGTGAAGTGCTCTCTAATTCTGAGAGTTCGAAAAATATTTAGACAGTGTAGGGTACAGAGACAAGTTTTCTTTATGGGGGATTTGGTTAGGAGACAGAAATGAGGTTCTAATTATCTGTTCCAACAGACCTTCTGACATGCCGACTCTTGTTCTCTACTTCACTACCTTATATCATCGGCATGTCTGGATCAGATTAGTGCAAATGGCTTGAATTGGGGTTCATGAGTCTAATCCTTTTTTTAACCTTAAATTTACTTCTTAATATGTGATGTCACCCAGATCTGATTTTCATTTTTAAACTTCCAACTGTTGAGTCAGATCAACAATTTTTTTTTCTTCAATAACAAGCTATACAAATAATGATCACAGTCCTGTATAAACTGCTCCCTTGGGCCACTCTTGAAATATATTAGCATATCAGTGGGGTAAGGTGAATATTGTTATAGGGATAACTTGAATGTACTGTAAGATAATTTTTAGAATATCTCTTTGAGTATGAAATGGTAGACAAAGGAGATAGATATTCAATGAGGAAGGAGCCTGAGGACCAGGGAGGAAATATGATCTCTCCCAAGATGCTGAATCTGCAAATTAGCTTGTTAAAGAAACTACCTAAAGTCAAAAGAAGCTGGGAAGCTCTGTCATATCTGAAACTTGATTGACCTAATACTGGATGGATTATAAAATCAAATAAGCTACAACAGAACTTTATACAGGAAAAAGGAAAGTGATTGAACCACCTTCAGAATTTATCTTGAGAAAACTTGCAGCATCTTCAATCTCTTTTGGAAGCAGAAACTACATAAATTCTACCTTAGAGATGTCTATGCAGGCAAGAATCTGATTGCCCAATTTATGCCAGAATAGGCAGAATGCCCATACTGGAGGACCAGAAATCAGGTACATGCCATGCACTGCTTGAAAAAAAAATCTTGAGGGACAAGAGTTGATGAATAATGAATTTATTTTAATGAGGTCTGCTGTACTGGAAGAGATACTGAAATTATATAGGGAAA
>NW_006202317.1:26443-85282 GCF_000334495.1 Tupaia belangeri chinensis
AGGGGCGGCCCGGGGCCCAAAACCATCGCCACCATACTGGACGAGATACAAAACACACAGGGGAAGAGGTCAATGTGAGGTGCACTGAGAAACACAGGGCAAGTTATTCTTTGTCTTGGGGCAAAATAATAGAGAGGCCTGGTTATTGCCTTGGGCTGGATACAAGTTTACAAGGAGGTCTTATAGCATCAGGGAGGCAATCACTGCTTGAGAGACAGTTCTCTTTCCAGGCATGCAGGGCAGAATGAGTGATTTTAGTTCTCTGCAAAGGGGCTTAAAACAAAGCAATGATTAATGGGGCAGCAGGAACAAAACGGAGTGAAAGAAGACAATGCTTGGATCCAGGTTAGAACTAGCATGATCTACATATGGCTTTGCAACACTTCAGTTAAAAAAAAAAATCTTGAGTGCTCATATGAGAGGGGCTTGGCAGTGTCTTCCTCTTCCCTATCTTTATATCCTATATCTGCAAAGACTCCACAGTTATCACTACGTTTCATTAGTTTAGCATTACACACATCTTAATCTGTTAAGATAGACTCCCAAGACTAAACATAATCTGGAGTCATTTTGACTCTATTAAGGCTCAGGTAGAAAATAGAGAAGAGCTTATAAAAACCCATACTACCTGTGATCTATTCAGACTTTAGATGTCAACTTTGGAACTCACTTCATTTTCTGGGCTGGAAAATAAAAGCAGGATGTGGAGATGCTCATCAAGGATCCTCAGTGTGGCTGCAGGGTCTGTTCTGAGCCCTTGTTCCACACCTCCCTGGATCTTGAACCTTAAATACTGCTGCCTTTGTACTTGCATTTACCACCCTTGATCCTGGCAGGTTCTTTACATAGCAGGGATCTAGGCCTTAGTTGGAGCATGATCTCTTTGGGTAATGGCTTTGGTTTTTATTGAGTCCAATTGTTTGATTTTTTTTTTTTTTTACACAAAGGCAATTTATTAACAGAAAAGAGTAATTTGAGGAGTCCTGTCCATAGACAGCTATCACGGTGACACCCTTTCCTGTGGGTGCTGGTGGAGGGGATGGGGGTGACATCCTCAATCTGCCTGATTTTCACACCCAGCAGGCAAGGGCTCTGAGGACTGACTGGGCCCTGGGATCAGGGGTCTTGGTCCTATTTCCCTCTGTGGTCTGGAGCTTGATTGCAGGGTAGTGATGTCCAGTTCCTTGCACCTCTGCTGCCAAGCTGGCTGCCCAGATGTGGCCCATACAGCAAGGATTCATCTTGGGCAGCCTCACTTTCATCCCACCAGTCAAACGGCAGATGGTTTACTTGCCAGAAAGATCAGTGACATGGACAAAGATATCACATCATTGAAAGATGCAAAGATGTAGCAGCCACCAACAGATTCTCCCCTTCAGCCACCTGAGGTTCAAGGCAGATGACCTGTTCTTTCTTTTCCTCCCCCTTGCAAGATGCCATTTCTGCACGTTGGCTCAATACTCTCAATTATTTGTGATTTTTTTTTTCTTTTTTTTTTTAAGAAGTTTTAGCTATAGGGCGCGTGTGCTCACCAGAGAGACATAGAGAGACAGAAAGCAAGAAATCTACCCCCCAGGGGGGATGGCCATGCCACAATCCCTTCTCCTCTCAGGATCTTGGGCACACTCGCACACGTGCCCGGCCTGAGTTTAAGCCACCAGATCCGGGACTCGAACTGCGGTCGACTACATGGGAGTCCAGCGACATAGCCATTATGCTAACTGCTGGTCCCTATTTGTGATTTTTTTTTTTAAATCTTTTGCAGTTCAAAAAGAAGTAATCTGAAAATATTTTTGCTCTTCCTATATTTTGGGCTTTAGAGAAACTGATTTCTAAACTCACACTAAGAACTTCACTGAAGGCTTGAACTTTTACCAACACACTCACCTAAACTTATTTATTTTCCTATTATATAAGAGGAAAAGGTTAACATCTACTTGTCAGAAAACTAGCAGAAGTTTGCAACAACTTGTCTACAAGAAGATTGATGCTTTAAATTGCCGACTCCAAGATCCTCATTGGACTATATTTTTTTAAGAGGGTCAGTCTTAGCAGAAAGAATGTAAATAAGTCTGTATCTATTTCATCCAAGAGCTTTCAAAAGGGCATTCAGCTTTAGGTCTTTGTTTTTCTTGTGTCTCTTCCTTCCTCTGGCAGAAATCCTCATATAAAGGCCTTGCCATCAATCTTCTTTGGGGAGGGGTTCTTCCTTTGTTCCCTCTGGATTTTCCTGCAACGCTTGGAGCCCAGAAGCTTTTGAAGCTGCTCCTTATGTTACAAAGTCTGTGGCATGAAACCTAAATTATTTCTGCCTTAGGCGTTGGTTCAGTCTCTTGTTCTCTTATGTTCTCTCTTCTCTCTAGCTCCAAGTGTCCCTTGGACCACCCTGTGTTCATTAAAATTTTATGACAGAATGGATTGGAATTTAGGCATGAGTTTGTGGAAACATGGATAAAGGTAGTTCGATCTATTTAGCTTCAAGGTTTCAGCCTGTTTTTAGCTAAGCAAAAATAAGAGCCTACTCTGCTGAGCTTTCAAACTAAAGCCTCATAGTAATCAAATGAGTAGACTTGCCTGCATTTTACTCACATCATGTATTTGTCCTTGCGTGATCTAAGTTTTTTTTTACAGATGGTGTCATTTTAAGATAATGAATTACTTGAACATGATTTTAGGTTAAAGGGAAGGGGCTAGTGGATAAAGGATATAAAGTCAGAAAATAAAGGGACTATTGAAGCAAAGTCCCTTTATTTTTCTTGTCCATTTATTTTCCTTGAGGTATAATGTGAAGGGTTGGTGGTAAATGAACAGCCAAGATTATCTGAAGATCCAGAGTTTTATGGCTAAACAAACTTTCTCTCAGCATATCTTATTCCAAACATTGCCCAATATTCATTCCACTTTTATTTCAGGTTTAATCCAATCCCACGAAGGATACCAGCTACATCAATATTCGCTCTATTTTGATTCTTCATTTTCTCTTTCTCCACTAACTTCATGTTAGACAGTAACTTGGACATGTTCATAGGCTAAGAACAGCAACAGCCATAACAAGGACAAAGATGTGAGTTGGGTAATACTGGAATGTGTATTAATCTAAAGTGTCTCCTGTGGATGTAACAGTTCTAGATACATGCAATTTGGGAATCAAGAGAATAGAGTAAGGAATGAGGCCTGGATATCTAAGAAACTAAATATGAAAATTAAAGGCATACATTAGAATAGTTTTTGTAAGTGGATACAGGTGTATGCATTCCATAGTGATTTTGGATTTTTGGTACCTAAAAGTTTAAAATCAGGCTATGGCATCAGCTCCTTTGAAGAGGTGGTAGGACCTGAGATGCTGTTTTAATTCTGTTTAAATCCTGAAGTAGGAGAAATAGGTCAAAACTCAGTCTTAAAACAGTTCATCCAAAATGAGGACCCAGGTGGGATCCACATTAATACAGATAAGCAAACATTCATAATCCAAGACTGAATTGTTGGGTAAGTTCTGAAAGTAGAACACTTTCTCTGGAAAAAGACCATGCATCTCTTTCTGAGGGAGAAATTCAGCAAAGGAGCTAGATTATCCATTAGCAACACAGTTATACTGAAATAAGGATTTGCCTCACAGAATTTTGAATCAGAATTCTTAGGTGCGAGGCTTGAGTAATATACATGCCTTATACAGACTTTCCTGAGACATTTTTCATATGTCTGGCTTGAAATCTGCTTGTCAGTTGTGACTATTGGGCCAGTCTCTTAAAAAGAGAGAAGGGAGTGTGAATTGAAAATTTAGTTTCATAGCCTCTCATATTCGTGGAATTCAGACATGTTTCCTGAAACTCCTCAGTTGAACCTGAAATATATTTGGCTCACCTAGCTCTTAGTATAGAGGTGTAATGTCAGGTACAGGGCTCCCCAGTCAATAACAGGAAAAGGAGACAATCAAACTGAAGGGACTTTAGTGGTCTTGCTTAAACAATGGCATGGCAGAGCAGGTAAAGGATTTGGTGTTTTGATCTTGTTTGACAAAGTTCACAAATAATGGTGATTTTGTGAGTTCCCTGCTAATCAGACTGTTGGGGATTGAGTTAGAGAGATCTCAGTTTTTGCAGGTGCCCTCATAAACTGGCTTTGGCCTGATGCAGACATTAAAGGCTTGCTATTTCTACATGTGAACAGCAGGACAAGTTTGCTGGGTGGAGAAATCTCCTCTCTTGCTTAGTGGGATTTCTGAACCTTCTCATGATTTTTTTTTTTAAATGGAAAGAGAAAAGATAACTAAATTAAAAGTCAAAGTGCTGGGGACCATCGATGGGGTTGGTTACATCACTGGACTCCCATGTAGTCGACCATGGTTCAAGTCCCCGACCCCGTGACTTAAACTTACACCGGGTGCGTGTGTGTGCGTGCCCAAGATCCTGAAAGGAAAATGAAGGAAAAAGAATTGCAGAGTGATCATCCCTGCTGGGGATGATTTCTCCCTTTCGGTCTCTGACTCTTTCTGTCTCTCCAGCAAGTGCTTGCCTCCAATAGCAAAAATCTCTTAAAAAAAAGAGTCAATCCCCTGGAAAACAATGTTCATTACAGTTGGCACTGGATTTCCCTTCCAGAGGATGTCCACCTTCTGTTCCTGGAATAGTGAATACAGTGACGAAAAATCATGCAGCCAGGCTAATTGATGCTTCTGCAAAGCATAGATTTTAAGCTGGGGTAGGCACCTGAACTATCTGTTAATTCATTCCTAATTGTCTTCCTTTTCTATCCCTTATGACACTATACCAGAAGGATTTACCCCATGCAATTCAGTGTTTTGAAAACATTTTTATGAAGGCTACTTTCTATTCCATTATATGATTTTTAAAACATGTATTTGAACATTTTATTGTACTGTTAAGAATGAAGGTTGTTTCCAGTTTTTAGTTGTTATGAATCATGTTGCCATGGATATTTTTGTACTAAACCTTCAACAAATCTATTATTTCCTTACAGTAGATTCCTACATGCATAATTACGAAGTAAGAGTATAATAGTTAAATATGTGAACATACATATGTATGCATGTTTATGATATAAAACCTGTTCTTTTAGAAAAACAATAATAGAGATAAGCAAACATTCATAATTCAAAGCCCAGAGTTTAATGTAGTTAACATTTCACCATACAATTTTTAAAGTTTATTTCTTCCATGAGTAGGAAAAACAGAGAAAGAGAGAGAAGGTACTTTCAACTAAGTCTTCATGCTGTGTTCTAACCCTTAATCTCACCCAGCGAGAATCACAGGCAGATGTGCAAACATGTAGTATACACAAAGAAATTTCTGGAAGCAAGCCAGGGATCTTCCCATGTGGCTTCAGAATCATGGAACGTTGTGCTATTATTGTGTCACCATGGCTGTCCAACTGCATAATCTGTTGGAAGTGTTTTACACATGCATCATAATAAACTTTTCAAAGACTCGTTATAGCTCTGGTCACATTGCTGTCTGGAGGAACATGCTAGTATACATTCACCCACTGAATACAGGCACCTAAAATATTATAATGTTAAAAATGGATCTGTAGGAAAATCATATGATAGTTATTTTTACTCAAAAATATGTGCCTCTAATCAATTTATTATTTTGCATGTTGATTTTTATTTCTTTTTGTAAGTTGATTTTTTCTTTTGTTGCTTTCTTCTGCACAGAAAAAGATGCTCAAATATCATCACAAAGAATTAACTACTGTTTTTATTTTGTAAGTTGTGCTCAGTCTTTATGTTTGTAAATTGGTTAGTTTACACAACTAATGTATTAATATAATGTCTTTTTAATGAGAAGTACATATCTTATTAGAGTCCCTCAAACCTGACCACTCCTTTATTTCTCTCCCCCAAGCAAAATACACATTCACACTTACAATTGTACTCATATATACTTCAAAATGCGTTCACAGGAAGTACATAATGTGTCTGCATTGTTCTTAAAATCCGTTCTGATTCACCAAGCATGTTTTTGAAATATTCATGTTGATAACATTGAGCCATTTCACTGCTTTGAACTGCTGCTTATACGGTCTAGATGTATGCACATACAGATTTACATATCCTTTCTCTTATTGTCGGACATTTAGTTTGTATAATTTTTAAAAAAGTAGTCTCAGTTCTCCAAGGGTATAGGAGAGAGTTTAATTTTTTTCAATAACTACAAAGACAGTGCTTCTCTGAAAACTCTCTCTTGACCCCTCCTGCTGAGTAGTAGGGTCCCTTAATTGCAGCTCATTTGAGTCAGTGCAGTCACTTTCCATTATTGAATCAGTCCCACTTCAGTTCTTTAAGGCTCCATAATGTACATTTTATCACTGTAATTTCATATTTGACTCAAAGCAATATCCCCTTTCTCTTCTAGATCTCCACATCCGAACAAAAGTCTGGTTGTAAGGTTTTGGATTAGGGGTCAAATTATACTGCTCAAGACTCATCTTCTAAACTTGTCCCATCCCCCTTTTAATCTTTTTTTTTTTCTCCATGCTGATGTTGGCCAAAAGGAGAGAGGGGACTAAAACTTACCATCTGTTTGAAAAGCCCAGCCTGGAGCTTCTCTGTTGGGTTGGCTGTAAGCACGTACCTAGAGGCTGGTCTCACTGTGTTCAAATGGTAGCCAGCTTCCCACAGAGCAGCTCACCATGCTCCTCCCAAACAGCAGCTCCTGGTCTCATGGCACATCCATTGCCAGCAAGAGAGCAGAGTCCAATCTCTCTACATTCTGCAGCCCCTGATTCTGGGTCCAGTAAGCCAGGACAGCAGCTGCTTTCTACACCTCTGGAAATGGAGTCCTGGCAATCACACTCAGTGCCCCCAAACAACTGGCTTCCCTCTATGCTGTTTCTTCCTTAGGTTTATTCCCTTGCATCTGTAGCATGGTTTACATGGTGACTGAGCAGAAATCTAACTAGAGATAAAATGTCAGTTTTCCTTTCTGGTAGACATCTCCAAGTCTGTCCAGTGATTCTCCTGACCATTCCTTTCCTGGCTATGAGAACTCAAAGACCTTCTCAGCAACTCTTCTCATCCTCTCAGTTTACTCCATGGAGTAGGAGAGGGATTGTGGTCATGTGCAAGTTCTACTGAAATGTTAGCCCTAGGTAGGCTTCTGGGACATAAGTACATAGATAGTTCTCTGTACTTAGAGAATGGGAGACAATTAATGGTTTTCTTTGTTCCCATCTGTACACTTTAGTTAGTTCTAAGAAAAAAGGCTAAATCCCACTTTGTATCCCATAGCATCTTTTCACTATAGTTTAAAGTTTCTCTTGTTCCCACAATGCTCTTCTGACATCCTTATGCCAACCTTCCTATACATATGTATGTGAGCTTGTGATGGAAAATTCCTAAAGGAGAGCTGCTGGATTGTAGAGTACACTCATTTCAGTTTTACTATTAAAATTGTCAAATTGCTTTTCAGAATGACAGTGTGAATTTGTACCCTTTCAGCTGTGTAAGAGTGTATTTGTCCAAATCACATTTGACATTACAGGCTTTCTAATTTATGAATAAAAATTTCTAACTTATGAATGAAAAACATTTTTAATGTGCCTTTCCCTGATTTCCATGTAATGAGTATCTTACCATTGTCCCCTCTTTCCTTGTTGTGGTGCTTATTTTTATTTATGTTTATGACATCTTTACTTTTAAAGAATAAGTGCCTTGTCACAGTACATTTCACTACCTACCCACTTCCAGTTATGAAGTCTCTTCAAAAAGTTCATAGAAAATTCATATCATGAGGACTAGCAGTTGGTGTAATGGCTATGTCGCTTGACTCTCACGTAGTCAACTGCGGTTTGAGTCCCAGTGGCTTAAACTCATGCTGGGTGCAAGTGCATGGATGCCCCAGATCTTGAGAGGAGATAGGAGAAGGGATTGTGGTGTGGCCATCCCCACTAAGGGGTGATTTCTCGCTTTCTGTCTCTGTCTTTCTGGCGCACGCATGCACACACCCTACAGCAAAAGTCTCTCAAAAAAAATTCATATTATAAAAAAGCTATGCATGAATTTCAAAATACTTCTTACAAAAATCATTCACACTTGGGAACCAGCAGTTAGCGTAATGGCTATGTCGCTGGACTCCCACGTAGTCGACCGCGGTTCGTGTCCCGGACCCGGTGGCTTAAAACTCACGCCGGGCACGTGTGCGTGCGTGCCCAAGATCCCGAGAGGAGAATGGAGGAGAAGGGATTGCAGCGTGACCATCCCCCCTGGGGGGTGATTTCTCGCTTTCTGTCTCTATGTCTCTCTCTGTCTGTCTGGTGAGCGCACGCGCCCTACAGTGAAAATCTCTCAAAAAAAAAAAAATCATTCACACTTTAACTCCATTTTTCCTGAGATTTTTGAAGTCTTCTCATATTAGTAGCCTTTTAATTTAGTTAGAATAATCTTTATTGTAAATTGCCAGAGGGCACATGCTCTTGCCAGGGGAAATGAGAAGTTAGACAACACTCCCTATGGGGAACAGTCACATTGTATTCCCTTCCTCATTTCTCCTTTCAGGATTTTGGGCATGCACAAACATGCGTCTGGCATGATTTCAAGCTGCTAACTCTGGGACTCTAACTGTCCAGTTGTCCACATGAAATCCAACCATTGTACTTTAACCACCAAGTCACCAAATTGCCTCAGAATAATCTTTCTAACATTTAAATCTGCCATGACACAAGCTTGCTTAAAATACGGGATTTCTAATGGCCTCCAAGATATATTTTAAACTTAACAAACATGCAAATTCCTTTAGAATGTGTCTTCTGTATAATTTTTCACTCATCGATTATTGCCTACCTTATATTCTGTGCATTCCATTCATATTGAATCACCTAGGGCTAATCAATATTCCATTCCTCTCATGCTTCCCTGTTTGACATATACAATGGACTTATAAAAATTCAAGAGGAAATGGAATTGAAGCACAAGTTTAACTTGGTGCCAATTCTTTTTAATATCCATGCAGAGTTTTTTTCATAATGTCCTTCTTTTACCAACATTGTGAAGATCCTTGTATTTCTTTCTGAAATGACTTTATACTTCTCAACTTCTACCCTTTTCAAAGACTTATGCCTCATCTCCTCTGGTCACTCCTCATTCCTCAGTGCAACTAAAGTATCTTCCTGAATACTCTTCTAGTCATTCTTGTCTAATATTCACATGATGTTTTTGTGGACAGGATTATAGGTTAATGATCCATGCTGTTCTGATATTTAGCATAGCATATTGTATGACCTGATGAAAACTTACTTTGAGTAATTGGCTGAAGCTAAACTATAGTAACTGAGATAACTGGAAACTGAGGGAATAGGTAAAGAACGGAGGCATGGAATGAGTGAAGATTAGTGATTCAAAAGTAAGTCACTTTGTGGGACCAGCAGTTAGCATAATGGCTATGTCGTTGGACTCCCATGCAGTCGACTGCAGTTTGAGTCCCAGACCCTGTGGCTTAAACTCATGTCGGGTGCGTGTGTGTGTGTGCCCAAATCCCGAGAGGAGAATGGAGAAGGGATTGCGGCATGGCCATCCCCACTGGGAGGTGATTTCTCGCTTTCTATCTCTCTGTCTGGTGAGGGCGCGCACCCTATGGCAAAAAAACTCTCAAAAAAAAAAGTAAATCACTTTGTGTGATAGTATTTTACAATGAAATTTTCTTAGAATATAAGCAAATATGTATCAAGTACCTAAGTGATCCTGACAATTTTCAGTGGAGGAGTCACAAAAAAAGTGACTGGAAACCTGGGTACACAATGTAAAATAATCAAACTATCTACATCAAATGGGCTAAGGATGAGAATTAAAAGAGAAGTTATTAATAGGGTTTTGAGGGAAGGCTGCTGGTGTACACTGAGTTCTCTAATTCATCTTAGTTGTAAAAATGTAGGTTATATCTGGTCCATACTTCAAGCCTATGAGGCCTTCACTGGGAGCACTCAGAGGTGACTTGCATACTGTAATGGTGTCGGGTTCCTGTCTGAAAACAGTGTAAAACACTGTGGCTGATTACCTGAAAACTAAAGAGCCTTGAGAGTTGCTACACTAAGTGTCCTGTGCTCCCAACATTTGTTGGGGGGAGAACATATGACTATTTCTCACAGGCCAGTAATGGGTTAGGTGTAAGATAAAGTTGGACAGAGTCACAGCATTCCCTGGAGGTACAAATAAGTTTCAGCAGAGATAAACTGAGATTAGCACTTGATTTTCAAAGTCTGAAGATGAATAAGTGATCAAGCCAACTAGAATAGAGATAAAAGGAGCACTCCCCCACCATTGCCCTGAAGATTCCATGGGAGCACTAGGAGAAAAGGGTCATCTTTAATTATCTGCCAATAAAGCACCCTTTGATTAAAAACTTTCCATAACCCTGCTCCTCTCTATTTCTGTTTCTTTTTTTGTTTCATTATTCATACATTAAATCACTATACATCATTTAGATTGTGAAGAGACTTTGCCCAGCATGATAAACACCTCAGTCCAGCTCAGTTGAGACCACCATACACATCCTTGTCAACAGATAATAAACCTTATCTGTGTCCCATAAGTGTCTTACCTCTCCATTTTTCCCCCAAATTTCCTTTCCTACACTCTTCCCTTCCCACACTTTTTCCACTTTGTCTCTAGTGTCCATTACAATTTATAATGCTTTTATGTTCCCTAGTCTTTCAGTCTTTACCATAGAGTGCAGACAGTCAGTATATCTTAAGTGGAGACATACAATGTTTCTCTTTCATAGCCTGACTTGCTTCACTCAGCAATAAATCTTCCATATCCATCCACTTTCTAATTCCAGGACCTTGTTAATTTATGGCTGAATAGTATTCCATGAAGAATATGTGCAACTTTCTCCACTCCTATTCAATGCAGTACTGGAAGTTTGAGTCAATGTGATCAGACAAGAGAAGGAAATAAAAGGCATTCCAATAGGGAAAAAGAAGAGTTGAAATTATCTCTATTTGCAGATTACATGATCAGTATATAGAAGATCCAATAGTATCCAGAAAGATACTTCTCAAGAAAAAAATTCTTGAAGTAATTAAGGCATACAGTACAGTGGCAGGATTAATTTACAAATTAACTTATAAAAATCTATAGCATTTCTATATATAAACAACAAGCTGACTGAGACAGAAGAATGTAATTCCATTTACCATAGCCACAAGAAGTATAAGATACTTAGGAATAAAACTAACCAACAAAGTCAAAGACCTCTACAACGAAAACTATGAAAACCTTAAAAACAAAATTGAAAAGGACACTAAGAAGTGGAAGGAAATCCAATGTTCCTGGATTGGCAGAATCTATATTTCTATTTTAATTCAAGGTAGTCTGAAACTTTAACAAGATGTAATTGAAAAGTAAAGCAATGGTGAATAAAGATGAGAAACCACCTGTACTTTCTTACTTTCCTCTTGCTATTGGCTTCCTGTAATAGGTCAGAGGTGAAAGGAAGATACTAGAGACTTCTTCATTAATTTCAATTAAGTAATGACCTTGATTTTAAGGCTATTGGATGCTGCATCCAGCACAGCCAAAATGTATCACCCATGAAAACATGGGTGAGATGAAACACACAAGCAATGATCTTTTTTCTTTTTTTAGAACTATTTCATTTTATTATATTATAATTAATTTAACCAGAGAGAAAGAGGGAGAGAAATTAAGCCAGGTCCAGGACTCAAACCCAAGTCAGCCATGTGGAAGTCCCACACTCTAACTACCATGCCACTTGCCAGCTCCAAGATAAGGAATGATCTTTAACTGGGATGTGGGAGTGGGGGCGAATCTCAGGAATGTCACCTAGACTGGCTGATTCTTAGTCTATTTATTGAGAAAAGGGCGAGGGTGCCAGAGGGGCAGTAAGCATTTGCAAAAGTTTTTGTAGTTGTTGAGATAGCAGTAGGTCTGTGAGACATGTTGGAACTCTTGATCTGGCCGATGGGGGTCACATGTTCCTGTTTTCAGGACAGAGTAAGCACAGTGTTCTGTATTTTCTCACTCTGATAAGCATGCATCAACCATCTCAAGGTCCAACTGCTTTGCAACAGTTGGATTTTTGAGCATATGTAAATCTGGACAAATTATTCTTAAATTGAAACCTTAATTTATAAATTAAGAATCATCATGAATCCAATGGAGTATGGACTATGCCTAGATGTTATGTATTTTCCAGACAACATCTCACTTAATAAATGGGTAGGAACAGTGAAAGACAAAATAAAATGGCATTGTGATTTCATCCCATGGGTCATGCTTATTTAGTGTATTGATTACATTTTACTAAGTCTGGTGAGCACTTATAGTACAGTGGCAGCCACTTGAAGGCTCTGTGCCAGGGTAAACTATTTAAGTAATTTGTATTTTAAATTGTTTCTATTATGTCTTATAGACATGCAGATTTCTCTTAATTTTTTCCCTGGATATCAATGCTCAGGTTCCTCAACTTCAGCCTTTTGTCTTCTGGACTTCTTTGAGTTTAATAAGCAAGAAGTGGCACATATGGTGAGGCTCACTCAGATACACTAGAATAGGTTTTAATACCCTCCCATTATGGCCTCCTAGATAGAATCAATACTATTGATTAGAGTGTCTGAGTTGACCAGATAGCTACTTCTCTGAAAAGGATCACATAAGCCAGCCAGCTAGTGAAAGCTCACAGAAAGATAGACACAAAATTTCAGAGAATTCTTTGTGTAGACAAGGTTAGGAAGTTACAAGGAGGGAGGATATATATACTTGACAGTTTACTCTGTTTTTAGCATTAACTCTGATATTAGGAGTATTTTGCACTTAGTTCATTACAAAATTATTGCTTATTTACAAAAGAAAGGAAGGTCATCCTTTGTGTCTGATTTGTGGCCATGTACCTAGACTTGAAGTTTCTATAGCTTCTACTGGTTCTCCACCTTCAGCTTCTCTAATGGTTGGGTCAAGCCCAGCAGCAGACACTGTATCAATAGCTACACTTAAACTGTTTGAGTAATTCTTCTAAGAGCATAGTTCAGACACCTATAATAAATCCCAAATTCTGTATCATTCCTACTGGTTGTTTTTCTGATTGAACTTTGACTCATCTTGTCTCTATTCTTTTTCTTATACTACATTGTGAGATCACATCAGTCTTTGAATTTGGAGAGTCGATTTAATGTCAGCAGCTCCTGGTATTACCCTTGCTTACAGAGAACTGCCACCAAAGAACTGTTCATGTATATGTGAAGTCATAAAAACTAATTCCTTCACTAATGTGTTTCTTAAAGCCTTGGTAAAGGGAGATCCTACAACTCTTCTAGGGTGTAGAGTTAGTGGGTCGTTGAGTGAGACTTAAATAAGCGGATTCCAACAATCCCAGTATTTCTAGGACTTTGGATACCTTCCTTTATACACACCAAGTAAGTCCCAGCATTTAAACTACTTTTATTGTAGGCTATGCCTGAATCTAAGTTTTAATCCACCATTCAGGCATACTATTAGTGCCACTTAATACCATTAGAGTTAACAGTGAATTCAGAGTCTTTGCTGCATACACTTCATAATATTCATGCATTTAGCTTGGTCTAAACAGTTATTCTTTCTAATTTGATGCAACAACTATAGAATTTATTTCCATACATACTTGGAAGATTCTGTTCAATATAGAGAAAAGTTTGCAATGCTTTATGTAGTCTGAAACCTCATGAGTAGTGTTTATCACATAACTCAATAGATACTACCAGGACTTGAATTTATGCATAAGTCTGGAAGGAATATGGGTCCTGAGGGGAATATGGCAGGCCCCTGTGGGTAACTTTTAGGGAAATACAATAGAGGTTCTTCAGCTACAAAGAAGCTCATCTCCCAAGAGAAAAAGGCAAGTTCTGCTATTACTGGGGGAAAAAAAGGCTGGAAAATGTTCTCAACTTCATTAGAATCTTTCCATAAAATATCTTTGTCCAAGTTCTCAAGATCTTTCTTCTTCCCAATCAGCCCTAAAGGCAATGTAGAAAACCTATGAAGTTGGGACCAGCAGTTAGCATAATGGCTATGTCGCTGGACTCCCAGGTAGTCGACCGCGTTTCACGTCCTCGACCTGGTGGCTTAAACTCACACCGGCACATGTGCGTGCATACCCAAGATCTTGAGAGGAGAATGGAGGAGAAGGATTTGCGGCATGGCCATCCCCCCTGAGGGGTGATTTCTCACTTTCTGTCTGTCTGGCGAGTGCACGCGCCCTATAGCAAAAACCTCTCCCCCAAATAAAAGGAAACCTAGGAAGTTATGTATTCAATTTTAATTGGGCTTTAGGCACACACAGGATTAAGAACATTGATTTGATTTTTAGAAGTATTGGCCTAGTGGCTGTTGGAGGTAACATTTTTCTTTTAGAAAAAGTCATAATAACTTTCTGATCCCTTACTGGATCTTCTAGTGGAAATTTAAAGCTACAGGTCATCTTTTTCTTTCTCCAAGTTCTCCAGTGAATTTATCAAAATAACCTAACCTCAAAATATTCTATTTTAACTAAAAAAATATTTATGGTTGTAAACACTTTGTCACTCAAAACATTTCCTTCTGTAGTTTCCTTCTATGGGTGCTTGGATACAGCTGTCTCTAGGTGATCTTTTAGTTAACTGTATTGTCAATAAATGTCTTGGATTTTCCTCTTTAACATTGGCCACAGGTTCGTTAATATAGTTAAGTCCAATCAGATCATAAAACCAATTCCAAATTCCCATTTTAAAGATCCTGTTGTCTAGTACCACATCTGGTACCAATAACCATATCAGTTCAGGATTCATTCTAAGAAAAAGAACCACAATACCATAAAATGAGAAAGTTATTCTGAGAATTAGACATTGCACAATTGTGAAGGAAGCTGGAAGGCTGGAACTTGCACAGAAATATTGAAGCTGGCATATGTGATTGTTATAGTAAGACCATCAAGAGATACTAGTTCAGAAGCCTATGAATGTTATTTACTCTTCATGTCTACTGTCTGTGTGAATTTGCAGGAAGACATCTGACAATAGGCCTGAGATTTCTTTTGGGTAGCAGATAATATTCATTTTCTGTTGCTACAAAATAAACCACCACAAATTTAGCAATTTAAAACACGTATTTATTATCACACAATTTCCCTGGGTCAAGAGTCTGAACACCGGTTAGCCTAGTCTTCTCCTTAAAATATCACAAGGCTTCAGGCAAGGTGTTAGGCGGGGTTAGGGTCTCTTAAGCTCACATGATTTTAGGCAGAATTCATTTCACTGTAGTTGTAGAACTCATGGAGGTTTCACTTTCAAGGTTAGTAGGAGTGAATTTCTCTGATACCTTTCAAGGCTCTTTTTTTAAAACAAATTTGGAGACCAGTTAATAGTGAAGCAGTTATGCAGCTGGACTTCTACATGACTGACTGCTGTTTGAGTCTTGGACTTAATGGCTTGATACTCACACCAGGTGTGTATGCATGTGTGCCCAAAATCCCGGGAGGAGAATGGAGAAGGGATTGAGGTGTGGCCATACTCCATGGAGGGCAATCTCCCACTTTCCTTCTCACTCTTCGTCTTTCTCTCTGGTGAGTATAGATGCCCTATGGTGAAAAATTCTTTATTATAATTTATAATCATTGTTTCTATAGAATGAGTTCTCAAAGCATAAATTCATTGTATGTCCAGCAAGTCAAAGACACTACTGTGAACAATAACTTTCCACTCTTGTGTCTGCTAAATGTTCGTTTTGTTTTGTTTTGTTTTTCCTGAGTCCCTCAGTATCAACCCAACTGACCATCCCTTCCTATATAGTCTCTGGTATCTACATTTACTGTCTCTACCTTTATATCTTCCAATCTTCAGTTTCTGCCATAGGGTGAAGGCTTTTTCAAAGACTTCTATAGTTATGTCAGATCCACCTAGATAAGCTTCATTGCAATTAACACAAAGTCACCTGATTAGCAAACAAATTGGGGGATGATACCCATTATATTCACAGCTTCCACCCACACTCCATAGAAGGGCATTATACAAGGAGAGTACACCAGAGAGTAAGAACCTTGGGGACTCAGAATTCTGCCGTGTAGGGCTGACAGCTGAGAAAGGAGATGGGCATAGAATAGAGGAAGGCCTAGATAAACTGGAATCTGTCAGCACATCTGTATCTTTTTCTTATCTTTCACCTGTGACAGACTTCAGCGTATAATAATGGCTGTTGGTTTACTTCATTGTCCCCAAAACCATTTGGACTTGCCCAACTCTAAACCCAGAAACTTATAGGGATAAGGACTGTGGAAAATGTAGTTTATAGTATAACCAACTTAACAGAAAAGGCAGCACAGCCAGGGTGGGGAAAGTATATTAGATTTCACTGAGCAGGGAATAGATAGCCACTCCTCATAAAACCCATCATGTATTACAAAATTGTTATTGTTTTCATATAAGGAGAGCTTCTTCTTGTACCATGAATAGAGCCAACCGACCTGAGTTGCCTCAATGAAATGAATCCAGCCATTTTCTGTTTGTTTTGGGTATTAAAAAATTGATGGTCTCTACTATTACATTTGTGACACAGCTGGATCACAATGAATTTCTTTTTTTTAAAGTGAATTTCAAATAAATCAGACTTTTCTATTTCATGCTATTTAAATGAACATTTGATAGCAAGATAATATTTTACTTGCGATACTGAATTCTGTATTTCTCTATAATGCGTCTTTCCATAAGGAACTCAGGTGTTTTTACTTCTGGCGTGCTTATTATCATGTATTAGTAAGGGCACATCGCATTTATATTGTTTTATAGTCATAAGAAAGTTTTGAGGGAACTAGCAGTTAGCGTAATGGCTATGTTGCTGAACTCCCACGTGGTCGACCATGGTTTGTGTCCCGGACCCGGTGACTTAAAACTCATGCCAGGCACGTGTGCATGCATGCCCAAGATCCTGAGAGGAGAATGGAGGAGAGGGGATTGTGGCGAGACCATCCCCCCTGGGGGGTGATTTCTCACTTTCTGTCTCTATGCCTCTCTCTCTCTGGCAAGCACATGCACCCTATAGTGAAAAACCTCTCAAAAAAAAAAAAAAAAGAAAAAAAACAGTATTGATTAGATATAATCTATAAAATCAGCAAATTAGAAAATGCCAACGTATTCAATAAATTGGATTGCTTCCAAATAAATTATTCTATATTTACAAAAAAAAGAACACTTGGTTAGGGAAAAATGTAAGATGTTAGGCATAGGAAAAAATATCATGAATTAAGACTTAGAAGTTTTAATGAACAGATCCCATGGTGCAGTGGTTAAGCCCTGTGCATAGGGAGTCAGCTGGATCTTACATGGCTGACCCTGGTTCAAATCTAGGCCCTAACAGCGTGGAAAACACATCAGTTATGTGTAAATGTGTGTCGAACACCAAGGGGATGGAGAAAAAGTAAAATGGACTGTGGCATAACCATGTCCTTCTAAGCAATGCTTTCTTGTTCTCTTTCTTTCTCTTCTTCTGGTGAATGCATGCACCTCTGATAAATAAAATAGAAAATATTTAGAAGGTTTTGTTGCAAATTGCTCATGGGACCTTCATCACATTGCTTCAATTTCCTGTGCTTTTTTCCTTCTTTTCCTCAAACATCCTCTTCTAAAATGTTTGTATCCCCAGGACTAAGGATAATGCCTGATGCACTGTGCTCAAGATCTGTTGAATTATTCAACCACCAATCAAGTGCTCAATAAATCCATGGAAGGAGAGAATTTTAATTTCATTTTTTTTGTCACCTTTGATACTTCCTTGCCCTGATTTTATGGCAAGATTATCATTGACCTTGATAATTTTTTTCATACATGCACAAGAGCTAGAACTTCTCAACTGAAGCTGTGAGCTCAATGCTGCTTTAAATCCTGGAATGTCTTACATTTTGACTAATTGTGCAGATGGTGTGTCAAACTTCAGATACCTGATCAATTCTATTCCAATTGGATTAAATTGTTAACATAGGAGTTCTTTACATTGGCCTGGCCCAAAAAAGTGGGACATCCAGAGGTGGAGGCTAGTAGGTTATTAGGTGAGTTTGAAATTCTTAGTTTGTTGATTGGAAAAGAAGGTCTGCCTTGGAAATAGCTCAGCAAAATAAAATCTGTGATTTACTTCAATAGAGATTAGAAGGTTTACTATACATCTTAATTATGCCAGAGACAGAGTGCAGGAAGAGTCCTGTTATCAATGGGTCAGAATGGTCTGTTATTGTTTGTTTGGGTGATTTCCCCTAGGCCCTCTGGAAAGAATTGTAGAAATAGGAAAAAGCAGCCAGACTTTTGTTTTCACAAGTCTAACCAGAGTTTGAGTCCTGGCCCTGTCAACTTGAACACTCTGGAAATATGCACATGCCCAGGATCCTAATGGGATGAAGAATGGGAGGAAAAAGGATTGCAGGATGACCAGGCCCCTTTGGGGGTCCTTTTTCTCTTACACATATTTGTGACCTCTGATGTTAAAAATAAAAAGTATCAGAACCAGCAGATGACATGGTGGTTAAGGCACTGAACTCCCTCATGGTCTACCAGTTAGAGCCTCAGACAGGTGGCTTGAAAATTATGTCCACGTACATGTGTACATGGCCAAAATCCCAAGGGAGAATGGAAAAAGTGTTGCAGCATAGCCATTCCCCACACTGGAAGCTGATTTCTCACTTTCTCTCACTGGCTCTGTTTCACACATGCACCCTATGGCAAAAACAAGCAAAAAATTTAAAAAACCTTAAGATAAAAAGTATTTTTGCCTATAGTTGTGTTTTTTTAATGGCACTTGGTAGCGGTCACCTCATGCTGTGTTTAAACAGAGCCTGCATATTATAGTTTACCTAAATAAAAGGCATCTTAATTCTCTCATCTACTAGGTGCATGATGTGAATAACTTACTATCATCTCTGAAGTTACCTCATCTAGAAGAGGAAAAACTATTCACTATTTTGCAGTATTGCTATAAAGTTTTAATTCATAAGTATCCGACAAAATTCCTGAGATTGTAATTATGAATAAATGTTAACACCAAAATATAATAGCGATTATCATTCTTATGATCTTTTTATTCAATTACAAGGATTCTTTTTCCATACAATAAGACATGTGTTTGGATTCATTCTCTATCCATTTTCAGACAGACCCAATCAATAGCTACACTTTAGTTGTCTCATTGAAGCATTTGAGGCAATGGTTCATCAGTCCACTTTTTCTCCCATGAACTACTTGTTCCTAATATTTCTTCCTCCTCCTTTTTCTTCCTTTCTTCCTTTTCCCCCTTCTTTTTTTTACTGTTATCCCTGTGTTAGGATTTCTGTCAATCTAGGTATCAGATCTTGAATCCCATTTTTGGATACCTTGGTCTGGCACTCAAAATTGCTGTCACTTACATTTTGGTTCTCAGTTCTTTTGTATGTAGTCTCAAAGCTCACTTCTCCAAAATTTAATTCCCATTCCAACATCTGTTCACTGCCATCTTTCTCTTGAACCTGTGCGTAGATATCTGAGTTGGAATCTAATCTCTGTGTGTGAGGATGTGTACGAATGCAGATATGGGGCTTCGTGGTGCATTTTTTCCTAAGGAGGTTTTTGCTATAGGGCGCATGTGCTCGCCAGACAGAGCGAGAGACAGAGACAGAAAGCGAGAAATCACCCCCAGGGGGGGATGGCCACGCCGCAATCCCTTCTCCTCCATTCTCCTCTTGGGATCTTGGGCATGCACGCACACGTGCCTGGCGTGAGTATTAAGTCACTGGGTCCGGGACGTGAACTGCGGTCAACTACGTGGGAGTCCAGCGACATAGCCATTACGCTAACTGCTGGTTCCCGTGATGCATTTTTGATTTGTGATATTGTCAATATATTAGAGGTTTGTCAGAACATAACCATACTGTAAAACCAAAAGCATCTATATTTAAAAATTTATGTTGATTCCTGATGCTTTGAAACTAAATGAAATTCTTTCTTGATGTCTTTGGAAAAGTAGCATAAGAGGTTTGTCGTAAACACATAGCATAATTTCCCCCAAATCCTCTTCATGTGTTTCTGCTCCCACTTTTTTTTTTATTTATTCAATTGGTAATTTATTAATTTAAATATTGATTGAGCACAGACTGGAGAGTCCGCCAACCCAGGAACTCCCTTGCTCTATTTTCATCATAATCTTTATATTACATTGGATTACATATAACTTTACAGTGTATTACATTGCTTTTTCAAAAGGGAATGCCATGCATGTCAGTCAATACAGAGACATTAATCTCCCCGCTTCAACATTCAATATCTTTTCTATGTTTTCCCCAATCAGTATTATTATTCTAATTATTTTTTAAAACAGTCAATCACTATTTCTCATTTTGCTTGTAAAAATACTTTGCCCATCGTGAAGTACTTCTCAGACCAATCCAGTTGAGAATACTATACATGTCATCATCAATAGTTAATAAGCCATATCTGTTTCTCACTAACGTCCTGCCTCTCTATTGCTCACTTGCTATCTTTCTCTATCCTCTTCTCTTCACCTCCCCCATTCCACACTGTCCTATTCTCATTAAGTACCTTCACTGCTTTTATGTCCTCCAATTTTTGAAAAATATGGAATGCTTCACGAATTTGCATGTCATCCTTGCACAGGGCCATGCTAATCTACTCTAATCTACTCTATTGTTCCAATTTTTAGTATATGTGCTGCCGAAGCGAGCACCCACTTGCTTTCTCAAGAGCCTTTTATCCCACTGCTTGTTCTCCATCTCCCTTCTTGCTCCTCATCTCTTATTACTTGCCAAACTCTGTCTTCCCTACATTGTTCTTCTTTGTAAATAAATGTGGCTCCTAGTTTCTCTCAACCAATTATATCCACTCTTTATATCTCTATTATAAGAACCTGGGACCTGGTAGTTTTAAAAGGCTCCATGGTTTCATTAGAAAGTACTATGGGGGTGAGATCAGCAGATGGCTAATGGTTACGTCATTGGACTCCCACATAGTTATTCAAAGTCTAAGGCCAGGACTCCGTGGCTTAAAGTCACACCAGGAATGTATGTATGCATGCTCAAGATCCTGAGAGGAGAGTAGAGGAGAAGGGATTGCAGCTTGACCATTTGCCCTGGGGGGGGGGGGGGGGTTTTTTTTTTTTGTCTCTCCTGCGAGCGCATGCACCCTATACCAAAATCCCTCTGAAAAGTAAATAAATAAGTACTATGAGGAATGGGAAGGCAAAATGAGTATAACTTAATCTCACTTCTAAAATATTGGGAAGCATATCTAGCATTTTTACAGGTGTTGAGTTGCACAGTTTAGGAAAACCTACTGAATACTACAATGATTCAAAAACAATCATTAAATATTATTTTACAAAGTATTTCAAGGGGTCAGGAGGTGGTGTGGTAGTTAAGGCACTGGGCTCCCACATGCTCAATAGTTTCAATCCTGGACTTAGTGGCTGGAAAATCATGCTGGGCACTCACGCACACAAAATCCAAAATCTCAGAAGGAGTGTGGAGGAGAAGGGATTGTGCCATGGCCATCCCCCCTTGAAGGGTGATTTCTTACTTTCCCTCTATGTCTTTCTGGTGAGCTCACACACCCTATGACAAAGACATATATACACACACACTTATATGAGTGTGTGTATGTGTATGCATATACACACACATTTCAAGGCTTATCAGACAAAGTTCAGATTAATTTTGCCTATTTGTATATTTTTTTGCCTATTTGTTTATTTACATTTAGAAAATATTAACTTACAATTGTAAAATGTTCTGTGATAAACACGTAAATAACACTTACTGAAGAGAGTAAATCTGTAAGGGCAGTTGGTGTCTCAGTAATAACACAACATTCTCCAATGCTAGACCCACAAGGGAAAGTCTTACAGTTTGCATTTTAAGGCCCCTCTGAATACCTCAGGTACAAACACAAGTGCCAGTGTGTCGTGTCTAGGCTGCCTGAGGCTGGGGTGGCTCACAGCATGAAGACCCTGTTGTGGGTGCCTGTAGTTCTCGTTCTCTCTGAAGGAAAAAAATAAACTTAAAAAGATAGGGAGTAAAACTTATAGCATTATTTAATGAATTCTTTGAACAGACATTTATAGATTATTCATTATGTGCTTCCTATCCATTGATACAAAGATAATTAAGATTTGGTTATAGCCCTCAAGGCATTTGTAATATGTATGGCATCCAAAAAAACTTAGTGTGATACTTAAGGATGATAATTACATATAAAAGGTATAGTAATAAGACGTGATTAACTCTTTGAGAGGTCTGGGATGTTCTAGTCAAGACTTTGTGCAGGTGATTGCATGCTAATGGAATTTTACCAAACAAATGGGAGTTTGACAGGTTGACAAACAGTGGGGAGGAAATCCAAGCAGAGGACACAAAATCCACAGTCAAATGAAGAGAAGGATTTATTTTTTTAATTAAAAAACATTATTTCTTTATTAATTTTATTTTTTATTTATTTATTTTTTTTTGAGAGGTTTTAGCTATAGGGCACATCCACTTACCAGAAAGACAGACAGAAAGTGAAAAATCACCACCCCCGCCCTGGGAAGGGATGGCCACATCACAATCCCTTCTCCTCCATTCTCCTCTCAGAATTTTGGGCACACACGCACATGTGCCCAGCATGAGTTTTAGCCACCAGGTCCAGCACTCGAACCACAGTCGACGACATGGGAGTCCAATGACATAGCCATTACACCAACTGCTGGTCCCTATTCTTATTTTTAAATTTACATTTAATCACTAATAACTTTACCGTGTACAACACTGCTTTTTTCAGCATGAATGTGGTGCGTATCAGTCAAGACAAAGACATTACAATATACATTATCATCAGCAAATAACTTCATTGAGTCAATTAAACTTTTTTTAATTAAATATTTTTTGCCCTGTTCCTCTCCCTCCCTCTGTCCCCCTGGATTACCCGTCATTACTGGTGTCTACAGCTACCCTTCCTGCTACTATACTTTCCAAACTTTCAGTTTCTGCTACAGAGCACAGACCTTTGGTCTATATTGAGTGGGGACATACAAAGCTGTCTTTCCTACTGACTTGCTTCCCTTAGTGTTAAATCTTCCATATTCATCCACTTTGTATCAGATGTCAGGGTCTCATTTTTTTTGTGGCTGAGCAGTATTCTACAGAGTACATATGCCACATTTTCTCAATCCACTCATCTATTTTTGGATGTTTGGGTTGATTACTTGTTCTAACAATTATAGATAATGGTGCAATTAACGTGGATGTGCAAGTGTTTTTCTGAGGGTTTTTATGTCTCTTGGGTAAATACCTAAGAGTGGAACTAGTGGGTTGTATGGTAATTCTGTGCGTAGCTTTCAGAGGAAAGCCCATGTTGTTTTCCACAGTGGTTGTACTAATTTGCATTTCCTCCAACAGTGTAGGAAACCTCCCTCTTCACCACAGCCTCTCCAGCACTTATTTTTTATTTCTGAGAGATTTTAACTATGGGCATGTGCACTCACTGAAGAGACAAAGAGATAGAAAGCGAGAAATCACCCCCTAGTGGGGGTGGCCTTGCCCCAATCCCTCCTCCATTCTTTTCTTGGGTTCTTAGGAATGCACGTACATGTGCCTAGTGTGAGCTTTAAGCCACCAGGT
Organism: Tupaia belangeri chinensis; assembly: GCF_000334495.1. Taxonomy (NCBI): domain Eukaryota; kingdom Metazoa; phylum Chordata; class Mammalia; order Scandentia; family Tupaiidae; genus Tupaia; species Tupaia belangeri. The sequence continues at coordinate 50,050 of NW_006202317.1, forward strand.
CTGGGACTCGAACTGCAGTCCACTGCACATCTATTATATCATCAGCTAGTCCCATCTTTTATTATTATTTTTTTTTAATTTTAGCCTTCCTGACTGGCACTAAGAAGTATCTCATTGTGGTTTTGATTTCCATTTCCCTTATAATAGATGTCAATGGGATTTATTTTGTTCATCAAGTAGGGGATATTTGAGAACTTAAGATAGTAGAGGTTGAATTCCACTATCTGAAGAAAATTAGGCAGAAGAAACAGGGGCTAGGACTTAAAGTTTTGTTTTTATGACTCCTAGGAATTTGATCTTTGTTATCTAGTCAATGGGAAGCATCAGAGGGGTGTCCTAGTCATTAGCAGGAAGAGGAGAAAATTTATATTTTTAGAATTATTCCAGGGCCATTTTTAATAAATTGCATGAATGAAGTTAGTGAAATGAGTTAGACAGTCGTTTTAATAATTCAGAAAGGAGCTGTGTGAGACATACATAAGAATATAATGCCTGATATATAATAGGTGTGTAATAAGTGATAGCTCCTTTTCGTATTTGACTGTTCTGCGTTAGTGATGGCAGGTGTTATTATCACCATTTTGCAACTCAGGGAATTGAGATGCTAGTTCAAGTGACTTTCCCTTGAAGACTCAGTTTGCAAATGGCAGCGCCATAGGTACTGCAGTTGTGATTCTGCATTCAATTTTACATGTAAAAACTTTGAGGCTACGAATGAGAATGGCACATTTTTAAATAAATATGTGTTTTCCCTATATGGTCTTCAAGAGCCTGAGTATGAATCAGATCTTTTTAAATCAAGTCTCATCTTTACCGTTCACTCATTTCACAGTATCTTTTGGACAGTTTATTTTAACCTGTAAACTGGGAATACAGTGGAGAAAAACAAAAGTCCTACTCTTATTGAGCTTAAATTCTGGGGAGACAACTGATGAGTAAATGAACAAATGGATTATGTAATAAGAAATGATAAAACAAAGTTATGTAGCATATTATAAGAAGACTAAGGGACGAAAAAAAAAAGGCAGTCTCTATTCAATAACGTTCAGAAAAGGACTTTCTGGGGGCTGGCAAGTGGCGTGGTAGTTAAGGGTGCCAGATTCCCACATGGCCGACCGTGGTTGGAGTCCCAGACCTGGTGACTTGCCTTCTCACTCTCTTTGTCCCTCTCCAGTTAAAATTTAAAGTAAATGAAGTTAAATAATTCTTTAAAAGAGGCCTTTCTGAGGAAGTGACATGTAGAATGACGTGAAGGAGCAAAGCCTGTGAAGATGTAGAGTCATTTTAGGGAGGCAAAAGGATCATCAAAGATAAGGGTCTGCCAAAGATAAAGGCCCTAAGAGCCCTGCTGTCAGGTTAAGGATCAGTAAGATGACCAATGCAGTGGTGCTGAATGAAGATGATGCCTGAGGAAAAGGGATGCAAGAGGAGTTCACACTTTCATTTAAGTATATTTTTTCTTGTCCCCAAGTGAATGGGTGAATAACAATACCATTTACTAAAAAAAAAAAAAAAAAAAAAAAAACTTGAGAGGCTTCAGGGTAAAATGAAGACATAATAAAGTTGAGAGGTTTGTTGGGAAACTTAAGCAGAGATACTGAGCCACCAGCATATATTAGTGAGAACTCAGGGAAAAGACAATGATAGAAATAAAAATGTAGACACCCTCAGTAATAAAAGGTATTTGAAGCTATGGAATCAGGTAGGCTCACTAGGAATGAGTAAATAGAGACAAGAGGGCATCAGGCTTGTATGTTATACTTATATTTGGATAAGCAGAAAACTTCCTAGCAAAGAAAACTGAGAAGCAGACAAAGAAGAAACACAAGAAATTAATTTTCCAGAAACCCAAATAACTAAAGTGGTTAAAAAAAAGAATAAATAGAAAACTTTACATCCTAATGCCCAAGAATGGATGACTGAATAGGGGGGGGAAAACACACATCTACACTATGAAATACTACTCAGCCATAAAAAACAAGAGAGCCTGTCATTTGATACAAAGCATATGAATATAGAAAATTTAATGCTAAGCAAAGCAAGCCAGACTATAAAAGACATCGTATGTCCCTGCTCAACATATATCAAATGTCTGCACTTTATGGCAGAAACTGAAAGACTGATATAATAGCAGAGACAGCAAGTATAGGTACCAGAGCCTGTACAGGAAGGGGTAAGAGAGTGGGGATCAGAGGAAGGGGCTCAGGAGAAAAAAAAATTACCAGAATGGAAAGTTATCTGGTGAGGGTGAGGTCTATGGTAATATTTTTACTTGCTTGACATAATACATAAATGTTTGAAAAACCATATGATATGCTGTAAAGGTGTAAAGATTAAATAAAATATAAATACCAGGGAAGGCAACAGTAAATACTGGAGAGAGTATGAGGGGATAATTATTTTATGCAATAGGGGGTGGAAGGGAGGAGATTAGGGAAAAATCAAATAACACATTTAACAGACAAAAACATGAAGTTATCTGCTGATAAAATATATGGTAATGTCTTTGATTTGACTCATTCACTGTATTCATGCTAAGAAAAAACATGGTATACTGTAAATCTGTATACTGGTTAACTATAAATTTTAAAAATATTTTAAATAAAAGCAAAAAATTCAAAACAAATACACACTTTTTATATATGAAGTAACCAACTGTTTCTAATGCTTCCAACAGTTCAGGTAAGATGAAGACTGAATATTGACCAATGGATGTAGGAAGAAAAGGATCATAGTACTGACCAAAATAGAAACTTACGGATTTAACTGATTGAATGGAGGCCAAATGAATGTGGGTTAATAAAAATAAGGAATAAAGAAGTAAACACTGTCATAGCTCGAACTTGTCCAGAAGTTTATAGGGGAGCTGAGAAACAGCATAGCTGGAGGAGGAAATATGGTTCTAGTGAAGGGATTTAAAATGAGGGTTATTACAGATTATGTGAGGAGATAACAGAGACCAGATGGTGGCGCAGGGGTCAAACACACTGCTCTGTAAGGCTGAAACTCATGGGAAGGTTCCAGATTGGTGTTCCTGTTGGGCACGCTGTCTGTCTCTATTTCTGTCTCCCTCTAGCTCATGGAATACATAAACACTTAAAAAGTGAGACAGGAAGAATGATACAGTAGGAAGCACAAATGCTGCTGCCAGATGTTCCTGCCCAAGGGCAAAGAGAGAGGGTACTTTGAGTGGAAGGGCTCTGGATTCAGAAAGGACAAATAAAAGCAGGGGTCAGATGGACCCGGTGTCTCTGCTGGAGAACACCAGGGCCCCAAACCATTCTGTGCTTATATTTTCATAGTGGTGCAAAGCCGCTCACGCCAGCTGTGGAGCACCTCGTGGTTCTAAGCAAGCCTCTCCTGGCCTTCTCTGGCTGATGCTCAGGATTCTTCTATCTGTAAAGGCCTCTGGTAGAGTATGTGTTTGTTTAGAGCTTTCACCTGCCCTGCAGTAAAAGTGCAGACTATCTACTTTAAGGCGCTCCCTGCATCTCCCTGCTTTAGTTTTTCTCATTTGAGCAACCTTTGCTGTTCAAGATCTTACCATAGACTCTTGCGGTTAAACATCTACTTTTCTTGGAAAGCTTTTCATTTTACACTGAACTTTCCAAAATTGTGGAGCTTTTAACTTTAAAAAAAGGGGCTTTTACTTAACTGCTTTTTTGTTAATTTTGCTGCTCCTAGCTTTTTTACTCTGCCAATACCCTTTCTTCTTTTGCCTTCATTTCCCCTTTTTGCTCCCAACTTCAAATTGACTCCGATTGTTGCTTTTCTTTTATAGCTTTTTATATTTTTTCCTAGCCTTCCAATAATGTTTAGCCTTTTAATAAGTTTAGCTTCCCAAATTTCTTTAGTCTTTTAAATTTAATTTTCCAATAATTTTTTTTAACTTTTGCCTTCTAATTACCCTGCTAACAGCTCTTAGCTTTTTCTAACTTCTAAATTTCTTAACTTTCTAAATCTCAGCTTCCAAATTTCCTCTTAACTTCCAAGTTTCTTAGCTTTTTAGATTTCTTACTTCTAAATCTCTTAACTTCTATGTTTCCTAGTCTCTAAATCTCTTAGTTTTTAAGTTTCTAAACTTCTGAATCTTTTCTAAATTTAACTGTCATGCTTTTAGCATACTTGACATACTTTTCACATACAGGACAATGTCAAATACACACATCTCTCTCTGGGAGAGATCCCCCTGTTATGTCCACTCGTATTATATCCCATACTGGGGTCCCTGTTCAGGTGCCACATTCCCCTGCCCCAGGTCAAAGAGACAGGGTACCCAGAGGGGAAGGGCTGTGGATTGAGAAAGGACAGACAGAAGAAGGAATCAGATAGACCTGCTCTGCTGGAGAACACCAGGGCACTGTGCTCATTCTTTTATAGGGGAGGCAAAGCCGGTGCTTCAGCTGTGGAGCACCTTGTGGTTCTAAACAAGCCTCTCCTGGCCTTCTCTGGCTGATGCTCAGGATTTTTCTATCTGTAAAGGCCTCTGGTAGAGTATGTGTTTGTTTAGAGCTTTCAGCTGCCCTGCAGTGAGAGCACAGACTATCTACTTTAAGGTGTTCCCTGCATCTCCCAGCTTTAGTTTTTCTCATTTGAGCAACCTTTGCTGTTCAAGATCTTACCACAGACTTTTGCAGTTAAACATATCTACTTTTCTTGGAAAGCTTTTCATTTTACACTGAACTTTTCAAATTTGTGGCGCTTTTAACTTTAAACTGGGGGCTTTTATTTAACTGCTTTTTGCTAATTTTGCTGTTCCTAGCTTTTTTACTCTGCCAATTCCCTTTCCTCTTTTGCCTTCTTTTCTCCTTTTTGCTCCCAACCTTAAATTGACTGATTGCTGCTTTTCCTTTTTAGCTTTTTATATTTCTTCCTAGCTTTCCAATAATATTCTTAGCCTTTTAATAAGTTTAACTTTCCAAGTTTCTTAGTTTCCTAAATTTCTTCTTAGCCTTTTACATTTTAACTTTCCAAGAATTTTAACTTTTGCCTTCTAATTACCCTGCTAATAACTCTTAGCTTTTTCTATCTTCTAGATTTCTTTCTAGATCTCTTCACTTTCAAATTTCCTCTTAACTTCCAAGTTTCTCAGCTTTTTAAATTTCTTACTTCTAAATCTCTTAACTTCTAAGTTTCTAGACTTCTAAATCTTTTCTAAGCTTCTTAACTGTCATACTTTTAGCATACTTGACATACTTTTCACATACAGGACATCAATGCACACACATCTCTCTGGGAGAGATTCCCCTGTCCACTCGCATTATATCCCGTACTGGGGTCCCTGTTCAGGTGCCACATGCCCCTGCCCCAGGGCAAAAAGATAGGGTACCCAGAGGGGAAGGTCTGTGGATTGAGAAAGGACAAACAGAAGAAGAAATCAGATAGACCTGCTCTGCTGGAGAAGGCCAGGGCACTGTGCTCATTCTTTTATAGGGGAGGCAAAGCCGGTGCTTCAGCTGTGGAGCACTTCGTGGTTCTAAGCAAGCCTCTCCCGGCCTTCTCTGGCTGATGCTCAGGTTTCTTCTATCTGTAAAAACCCAGCAGTAGATTATATCATTTTTTACAGCTTTCACACTCCTAGTAGCAAGAGTACAAAAACTGGATCTACTTTAAGGAGCTCCCTGAAAACAGAGAGTGTAGGTGGGGAAAGTCTTTTAAAAATAATTCATATTGATAGAACTATTGAAGCTGGTCTGTGATCAACCTCACTGAGGAGGAAGCCAGAATCAGCTATTATTTATTGTATATACACTATGTCAAGCATTTCACTAAACTCTTACTCACATAACACTTATACCACAATCTTATGGTGTAGACATTATTATTTTAGGCTGAGAAAAGTGAGGCTTAGAGAATTCCAGTGACTTGACCAGAGTAATGTCTCCAGCAGATGGTCAAATGTGTTTTGAAGCTCGAGTCTGTCAATTTGTGCATTTAATTACTAGACTATGAAGGAGCCTGAATTTCTGTCCAACATAATGAAGAGTAGCCCTAGGAAGTCATATTTTTTATACCTTACTGCTACTCATAATTTGTGTTAGAAATACAAATACTTTAATAATAAATTGACAAGTGAGTGCACCCTAGGCCCTGGGAGTAATTTTGGAACTTTCACCACTCCATTCCTCAGTGCTATGGCAGCCTGGGCTTGCCCCACCCCACCCCCCAGGAGACTCTGGCCAGGTCCCAGCAGGCCTCTTCTCAATTGAGTGCATCCCTAGGCCCTGGGAGTAACTTTGGAACTTTTGGCACACCAGCCTATGCATTGCAGGCTGTGTAGGTGGATGTAGCACATGATTTTAACTCTTCTCTAATCTATATCTCTTTGGCTTTCTATCACCTCATCAAGAGCTGAAAGTTTAGTAAAGGAGCCAATGCACCATAAGGAGTCAAGTTACCCATAATTACTTTGATCTGGAAGACACAGCCCCCCAATTGGAACATATCTGGGAACTAAGGGTGAAATTTCCTCTTCCAAATACTACAGAATCTACTCTTATAAATATGAAAAAGTGAATACTGCATCAGATGACCAAAAACCAGTGCAGATCTTGAAAAAATGAGAAACCAAGAGGCTAACTCTCCCCCAGGTGAGCGCAGTAGCCCCTCATCAATAATAGAAGAATACGCAGAATGTCAGATAAATAATTCCTAATATTCATAGTGACAAAACTCAGTGAGATGCAGGAGGAAACAACTGTTCCAGGAAATAAGAAAAGCATTTCAGGACCTGAAAGAGGAATTTTGTAAAGAAATAGACACCCTAAAAAAGAATCAAACAGAACTTCAGGAAATGAAGACCATCATGCAAGAAATTTAAACTTCCCTAGAAAGCGTTAACAACAGATTGGACCGTGCAGAAGAAAGAATTTCTGACTTTGAAGACAATGTCTCCAACATAGACCAAACTACCAAAAGAATGAAAAAAAACGAGCAAAAAAAAAAAAAGACAAATGTAGGAAATTCTACACACATGAAACATCCAAAAAGCAATTTCCTAGCTTTCCAATAATATTCTTAGCCTTTTAATAAGTTTAACTTTCCAAGTTTCTTAGTTTCCTAAATTTCTTCTTAGCCTTTTACATTTTAACTTTCCAAGAATTTTAACTTTTGCCTTCTAATTACCCTGCTAATAACTCTTAGCTTTTTCTATCTTCTAGATTTCTTTCTAGATCTCTTCACTTTCAAATTTCCTCTTAACTTCCAAGTTTCTCAGCTTTTTAAATTTCTTACTTCTAAATCTCTTAACTTCTAAGTTTCTAGACTTCTAAATCTTTTCTAAGCTTCTTAACTGTCATACTTTTAGCATACTTGACATACTTTTCACATACAGGACATCAATGCACACACATCTCTCTGGGAGAGATTCCCCTGTCCACTCGCATTATATCCCGTACTGGGGTCCCTGTTCAGGTGCCACATGCCCCTGCCCCAGGGCAAAAAGATAGGGTACCCAGAGGGGAAGGTCTGTGGATTGAGAAAGGACAAACAGAAGAAGAAATCAGATAGACCTGCTCTGCTGGAGAAGGCCAGGGCACTGTGCTCATTCTTTTATAGGGGAGGCAAAGCCGGTGCTTCAGCTGTGGAGCACTTCGTGGTTCTAAGCAAGCCTCTCCCGGCCTTCTCTGGCTGATGCTCAGGTTTCTTCTATCTGTAAAAACCCAGCAGTAGATTATATCATTTTTTACAGCTTTCACACTCCTAGTAGCAAGAGTACAAAAACTGGATCTACTTTAAGGAGCTCCCTGAAAACAGAGAGTGTAGGTGGGGAAAGTCTTTTAAAAATAATTCATATTGATAGAACTATTGAAGCTGGTCTGTGATCAACCTCACTGAGGAGGAAGCCAGAATCAGCTATTATTTATTGTATATACACTATGTCAAGCATTTCACTAAACTCTTACTCACATAACACTTATACCACAATCTTATGGTGTAGACATTATTATTTTAGGCTGAGAAAAGTGAGGCTTAGAGAATTCCAGTGACTTGACCAGAGTAATGTCTCCAGCAGATGGTCAAATGTGTTTTGAAGCTCGAGTCTGTCAATTTGTGCATTTAATTACTAGACTATGAAGGAGCCTGAATTTCTGTCCAACATAATGAAGAGTAGCCCTAGGAAGTCATATTTTTTATACCTTACTGCTACTCATAATTTGTGTTAGAAATACAAATACTTTAATAATAAATTGACAAGTGAGTGCACCCTAGGCCCTGGGAGTAATTTTGGAACTTTCACCACTCCATTCCTCAGTGCTATGGCAGCCTGGGCTTGCCCCACCCCACCCCCCAGGAGACTCTGGCCAGGTCCCAGCAGGCCTCTTCTCAATTGAGTGCATCCCTAGGCCCTGGGAGTAACTTTGGAACTTTTGGCACACCAGCCTATGCATTGCAGGCTGTGTAGGTGGATGTAGCACATGATTTTAACTCTTCTCTAATCTATATCTCTTTGGCTTTCTATCACCTCATCAAGAGCTGAAAGTTTAGTAAAGGAGCCAATGCACCATAAGGAGTCAAGTTACCCATAATTACTTTGATCTGGAAGACACAGCCCCCCAATTGGAACATATCTGGGAACTAAGGGTGAAATTTCCTCTTCCAAATACTACAGAATCTACTCTTATAAATATGAAAAAGTGAATACTGCATCAGATGACCAAAAACCAGTGCAGATCTTGAAAAAATGAGAAACCAAGAGGCTAACTCTCCCCCAGGTGAGCGCAGTAGCCCCTCATCAATAATAGAAGAATACGCAGAATGTCAGATAAATAATTCCTAATATTCATAGTGACAAAACTCAGTGAGATGCAGGAGGAAACAACTGTTCCAGGAAATAAGAAAAGCATTTCAGGACCTGAAAGAGGAATTTTGTAAAGAAATAGACACCCTAAAAAAGAATCAAACAGAACTTCAGGAAATGAAGACCATCATGCAAGAAATTTAAACTTCCCTAGAAAGCGTTAACAACAGATTGGACCGTGCAGAAGAAAGAATTTCTGACTTTGAAGACAATGTCTCCAACATAGACCAAACTACCAAAAGAATGAAAAAAAACGAGCAAAAAAAAAAAAAGACAAATGTAGGAAATTCTACACACATGAAACATCCAAAAAGCAATATAATGAGTATTCCAGAAGGTGAAAAATTTGCTAAAGGCATGGAAAATCTCTTTCATAAAATACTACCTGAAAAATTTCCAAATATAGAGAAATTAAGACCCAAGAAATAAAAAGGACTTCAAATCAAATCCAAACAAAAATATCCTCCTTCAAGCACATCATAGCCAGATTGGTAAAAATCAAAGACAAAGACATTATTCTAAAAACAGCAAGGAGGAAAAATCAATTTACTTATAATGGTTATCCCATTAGGCTAACATCAGACCTCTCAACTGGAAAAATGCAGGCAATGAAAAAATAGGAAGATGTATTCAAAACATTTGAAGACAAACAATTTCAACAAAGAATATATCCAGCAAGATTATCTTTCAAATGGGAAGAACAAATAACAAAATGACAGGGATAAGTCCACAAATATCAATAACAGCATTAAATGTTAATAGATTAAATTCTCTTATTAAAAAGATACAGACTGGGATCAGGCAGGTGGTGTGGTGGTTAAGGGCACTGGGCTCCCACATGGCTGATAGCAGTTGGAGTCCCAGAGCTGGTGGCTTACTTTCTCTCTCTCTTTCTGTCTCTGTCCCTCTCTGCTAAAATTAAAATAAATAAATAAAGTTAAGTAAAAACGTTCTTTAAAAAAAAGAAAATACAGACTGGCTGAATGGATACAGAAACAGAAACCATCTATATGCTGCTTACAAGAAACACACCTCACTGATAAAGACATATATAGACTGAAAGTGAAGGACTGGAAAAAGATATACATTCCATATACATCAATGAGAGACTGTTAGATCTTAAGGAAAAGATTGATTGCAATATTCATAGAACATCTCAACACTCCACTGCCTCCTCTGGAAAGATCATCTAGACAAAAAATAAAGACATACAAGATGTAAATGATACCATATATGAAATAGACTTGACATACATCCACAGAGTATTTCACCCAACTACTGCAAAATATACATTTTTCTCACCCCCACATGGAACATATTTGAAGACTGACCACATGATAGGGCACAAAACAAGCCTTTACAAATTCAAATGTATAGAAACTACATTCAGCCTTTTCTCCAACCACAATGGAATCAAACTTGAAGTCAACTACAAAAAGAGCCCTAGAAAATTCACAAACACATGGAAACTAAATGACCTACCTGTGAATGACTTTACAACTACAGAAGTTAAGACTGAAATCTAAAGGTTCATAGAAATCAGTAATAACAAACAAACAAATGCTTATAACCTATGGAACATAACAAAAGTAGTTATAAGACGGAAGTTCATAGCAATTAGTTAGTTGCCCACAAGAAAAAGGCAGGAAGGTGGCAAATAACCTAATGACACAATTGAGGGAACTGGTAAAACAGCAACAAAACAAAACAAAACAACCAAGAAACACCACAAGAAAATGTCCAGGAGAAAAGAAATAGTAATGATTCTAGCAGAAATAAATGAAATAGAGAATAAAAGAACTATTCAGAAAATAAAAGAAACCAAAAGCTGGTACTTTGAGAAGATAAACAAAATTGACACACTATTAGCTACATTAATCAAGAACAGAGAAAGAAACCGAAGAGATCTAATCAACAAGGAAACAGGCATTAATACAATGGATATAACAGAAATTCAAAATATCTTCAGAGAATACTATGAGGAATTATTTGCCAAGAAACAAGAAAACCTAGATGAGATGAACAAATTTCAGGACACCTATAACTTACCAAGTTTGAACCAGGAAGAAATAGAAAGTCTGAATGGACCCATGTCAAGCAATGAATTTGAATCAGTAATACATAATTTCCTGACAAAGAAGAGCCCAGGTCTCAATGCCTTTACTTCTGTATTCTACAAAACTTTTAAAGAAGAACTAACCCAAATTCTCCTCAAAGTATTTCTAAAAATTCAAATGGAAGGAACCCTCTCAAATTCATTCTATTAAGCCTTCATCATTTTAATTCCAATACCAGACAAAGACAGGACAAAAAAAGAAAACTTCAGGCCAATATCCCTGATGAATATAGATGCAAAAATTCTTAATAAGACATTAGCAAATTTATTCCACAGAATATTAAACAGATTATACACCATGACCAATTAGGCTTTAGTCCAGGGATGCAAGGATGGTTCAACGTATGCAAAACAATAAATGTAATATATCACATTAAAAAAATAAGATAAAAACCATATAATCATATTAATCAATTCAGAAAAAGCATTCAATAAATTACAACACCTCTTCATGATTTAGACTTAGCAAAATTGACATAAAAAGGACATTCCTTCACACAATAAAAGCCATTTATGAAAAACCCATAGCTAACATAAAACTAAATGGACTTTCAGTTTTTCCACTAGAAATTGGAACAAAGCAAGACTGCACATTTTCTCCACTCCTTTTAAACAACGTACTGGAAGTTCTAGCCAATAGAATTAGACCAGAGAGTCAAATAAAAGGCATCCAAATAGAAAAAGAAGCAGTGAAATTATCTCTATTTGTAGATGATATGATTCTATACATAAAAAATCCAAAAGAATCCCCCCAAATCTCCTGGAAGTGGTAAATGAATATAATAAAGTAACAGGATACAAAATCAGCATACAAAAATCTCCAGCATTTTTGTACCCCAGAAATTGACAAATGGAGACAAAATTGAAGAAAGTAATCTCATTTACAATAGATACAAAATGAATAAGACATCTAGGAATAAACCTTATCAAAGGCGTCAATGATCTCTACAAGAAAAACTATGGAACACTTGAAAAAAGAATTAAAAAAAAAGATAAAAAAAGTGAGAAAGCATGCCATGCTTTCCAATATATGTTTCTAGATTGGAACAATTAAAGTAATCACAATGTTAGTTTTACCAAAATTAATTACAAATTCAATTCAATTCCAATCAAGCTACCACAAATATTTCTCACAAAAATAGAAAATAAATCATAAAATTTGTCTGGAATCATAAAAGGCCCCATATTGCTAAAGCAGTACTGTGCAAGGGGAATAAAGAAGGAGGCATCTCACTTTCTGACTTTAAAATATATGAAGCTGCGATCATTAAAACAGCATGGTGTTGACACAAAGACAGGAAGACCAATGGAACAGAATTGAGAACCCCCAAATAATCCCCAAACATACAAAAACTGATCCTTGACAAATGTCACAAGATAATCCAGTGGGAAAAAGAAAATGTCTTCAGCAAATGGTGCTAAGAGAACTGGATATCCATCTGCAGGAAAATGAAACTGGACCTTTATCTCTCAACACTAATAAAAATCAACTCAGAATAAATGAGGATCTAACACAAAACCTCAAACTATAAAATAGTACTGGTGGAAAACACAGGAAAAATTCTTGGAGACCTTGAGATATGCAAAGACTTCTTAAAGAAGACCCTCAAATTTCAGGCAATAGTTCTGAAAATAGACAAATCAGACTATATTTGAACGAGAAGCTTTTGCCCAGCAAAAGAAACAATAATTAGAGTGAAAGACAATCCTCAGAGTGGGAGAATGTATTTGTAAAGTGTACCTCAGATAAGGGACTAATAACCAGAATATATAGAGAATTCAAGCAGTTTATCCACAAAAAAATAATAGATCCAATTAAAAGATGGGAAAATGAGCTGAAAAGACAACTCTCCAAAGATGACATATGAATAGTCAAAAAGCACATGAAAACATGCTCGACTTCTCTTATCGTAAGGGAAATGCAAATCATAACCATAATGAGATACCACTTAATCCCAGTCAGAATGGCTAAAATTAAAAAAAAAAATAATGGTAAGTGCTGGTGAGACTGTGGTGAAAGGAAACTCACCTACACTGTTGGTGGGAATGCAAATTAGTTACGGCCACTGTGGAAAACGACATGGAGTTTCCTCAGAAACCTACAAATAGAACTACCATATGACCCAATAATTCTACTTTTAGGTATTTAGCCAAAGGATAGAAAAACCCTCAGTCAGAAAAACATTTCTATATCCATATTTATTGCAGCATTATTTACAATTGCTAGGACATGGAATCAACCCAAATGTCCAAATATAAATGAGTAAATTGAGAAAATGTGGCATATGTACTGAATGGAATACTACTCAGTCATGAAAAACAATGAGACCCTGGCATTCGATACAAAGTGAATGAATATGGAAGATTTAATGCTAAGCCAAGCAAGTTAGAGTATGAAAGACAGGCTTTGTGTGTCTCCACTCAATATATACTGAGTGCATGTAGCAGAAACTGAAAGTTTAGAAGGTACAGTAGTCACAGGGCAGCTGTAGATACTAGCCATAGGAAGGGTAGGGGTGATATGGGAGTAGGTAATAGAGGGAGGGAGGGGAGCAGGGGAAAACTACAATTAACTGACACACAAATGAAGTTATTTGCTATGATAATGTATATGGTAATGTCTTTGTCTTGACTGATATGCACTATATTCATTCTAGAAAAAGCAATGTTGTACACTGTAAAGATATATGGTGATCAAATGTAAATTAAAAAATAATAATATATTGACAGCTCAGTTTGTTTAATACTAATTCCAGATTTGCAAGAGGCTCAGAATTTCTACCTAAAATTTTCCATTGAACAGAAATTGTCCTGAAGACAGGTTCTTTTGAGCATATGCCATGCAGAAAACGTTTTATTATTTTTCTCTATAATTCACTAATTTGGTTTAGAAATTTGTATTGACTGGGACCAGCGGATTGCATAATGGTTAGGTCACTGGACTCTTATTTAATCAACTGTGGTTCAAATTCCGGACCTAGCTCTTTAAAACTCACGCCGGGTGAGTGAGTGTGTGTGAGTGCCCAGAATCCTGAAAGGACAATGGAGGGGAAGGGATTGAGGTGTGGCCATGCTGGCAGGAGTGATTTGTCACTTTCTGTCTCTCTGTCTCTCTCTGTCTCTCCTGTGAGCACATGTACCTTATAGCAAAAATTTCTCTTAAAGAAAAAAAAAGAAATTTATATTATCTATATTGAACCAAACTTTATGATAGCTGGTGGACATAGGTAGGTGAATAAGATAAAATTTTGGTTTCCCAGTGCTCAAAGCAAGAAGCAGATGCTGGGTGAATAGTCTCTTCTTTAGCCTAATAGAATAGAATTTGGATTTTTTGGTTGTCACATAATTTATTTTGTGCACAGAACTATAACAAGGCTTTGGATATGAGGAACAGGGAGAAGCAACACAGACAAATAGTGACAGGAAACTTTAAAAAAATAATAGATTGATTTTTCTACACATTCCAAAATGAAAATTAGGAAGCTTCTAAAGAAGCAGAATATGAGCCAGCTGGTGGTGTGGTAGTTAAGGCAGCTGGACACCACATGCCCAACTGTGCAGTTCAATCCCAGGCCAGCAGCTTGAAAAACACATCAAGTGCATGTACACACATACCCAAAACCCTGAGAGGAGACTGGAGAAGGGATTGAAGCATGGCTATTGCCAAAGGGAAGAGTTTTTCCTTTCTCTGTCTCTGTCTCTCTCTCTTTCTCTCTCTCTGGCAAGTGCACATACCCTCTGGGAATTGAAAAAAAAAAAACAACACATAGAATATGAGTTGTCATAATTAAGGACAAAAATTAGGGAAAAGAAAAATGAAATAACTTTAGGTCAAGGATAGGGACAGAATATCCCTGTAAATTGTGAAGATTTAGCCAGAGGAAGGAATGAATTCATATACAAATACAGAACAGATGCTTTCTAATTGGATAGAAATGGAATAATTATGTTAATCTTTCTCTTTTTATAGTCAAAGATGGCTTTTAATTCTTTTTATGGATTCAAAATTTAAAAATAGCCATATTATTTCACCCTGGTTTCAATTTTTCCTTTCGGGACAAAATAATACTGTAGTGTCACCTTCATGCAGCATAGATTTCTCTCGTGAAGATCAGGTCGGCAGGCGGTCTTCCTCTTACGCCATTCACGTGTGCCCACCTGGCTGTCAGGCAGATGTTCTCCTGTAGGGTACAACACTCTCCCAACATTAAGTTTTAATTGCATCTCCATAATTGTTGTTCAAATGTTGTCATTCATTTTATGAGTTGATTTTTCTATGCTAATCAGTGTTCAATTCAAATTGAACAAACAAACAAATAAACAATCCCAACAACAAGAAAAACAGAACTCTTCTATATTTATAGCTGCTGACTAAATAGTACCACAAACCATGATCATGACTAATTACTTGAAGTCTACCACAGGACCAGCACAGACTCCCTCTCTTCACTCAGTGTTCACTGCTGTAAACAAGATCTACTCTGATTTGTTTTGGAATCAATTTGATTTGAGAAGACACAGGGACGGCTCTGTCAATAAGCAACAAACAAAATACAATTTCATTAGAATGGAATTGGGATTATGCATTGAAGAGACTGCTTTTCTTCTTCTTAAGGGAATTGGGGAGATCAAAGCTGGAGTTTCTTTCCCAGGGGTAAAATACAGGAGCCAGTTGTACAGAGTATAGGTACTTTTCCTCAAACTCTTCGGGCAATACAAAAATTCTAAATTCTTTTATTTTTTCTTTCTTTTTTTTTTTTGGAGGTTTTTGCTATAGAGGGTGTGCACTCACCAGAAAGATAGAGAGAAACAGAGAGAGAGAAAGTGAGAAATTACCCCCCAGGGGAGATGCTCACGCTGCAATTCCTTCTCCTCTCTTCTCCTCTCGGATCTTGGGCACACATTCACATGCACCTTGTGTGAGTTTAAGCCACTGAGTCTGGGATTTGAACAGTGGATAACTACACGGGAGTCCAGCGACATAGCCATTACGTCAACTGTTGGTCCCCAAACATTCTAAATTCTTAAGAATATGATTAATGAAGCATAGGAGAGGTATCTTAATGGAATAAAATGAGTTTGGATTTGGAGTCAAATGGTTTTTGGCTTTCGTATAGATTTGACAAGGGTATTGCTCTAACTAAAACTGTTACATGATTTTGGGCAGCGTTGTGTCTGTTCTGAACCTCAGACTCTTATGCAGCAAATAAATAAGTAAGATAAATTATTTTATACTTTTCAGAGACACTACGGAAATTTAGAAAATACATTTTAAAATATTGTTGATTATAAAGAGCTAAATAACAAGGAAACATTGTATCTTAAAATAATGTCTCTTAGGGCCAGCAGATGGCATAGTGGTTATGTTGTTGGACTCCCACATGGCTGATGGTGGTTTGAATCATGGACTGCATGCCTTGAAACTCAGGCCAGGTGGGTGTGCGTGTGTGCCCAAAATCCCAGGAGGAGAATGAAGGAGAAGGGATTGTAACATGGCCATTATCTCTGGGGAGTGATTTCTCACTTTCCCTCTCACTATCTCTCTTTCTTCCCAGCAAAAACACATGCTCTAAAAAAAGAATAAATAAATAAAAAAAGTCTCTCTATTCACATTTGATGTACAATTTAGCTTTAGCTGATACTTTCTAGACTTTTCCATTTTTATTACTTATTTATCTTTTATTTACATTTAATCACTGTACATCTTTACCGTGTACAACACAGTTATCCTAGCATGAATACAGTGCATATTAGTCAAGTTAGAGACATTATTGCATACATTATCATCAAGAGTTAATTTTCATCTTTGAATTTCTTAAATGTTATTTTTTCCCCTGATCCCCTCTCTCCCTCTCCCAATTACTCATCCCCTATTACCCATCCCCTTCTCTACTGCCTCCTGTATCTACAGTTGCCCTCTCTGCCTTTCAAAACTTTTCTGAATTCTCCACTACAATTTTTGACATAGAAAGAAGTGAATATTTGAATTCCATGGTTTAGAACAAATAGAAATGTCTGCTGTTGTTGGCTCAAGAGTTATTACTTAATAAATTATAGATTTGCCAAGGTCTTAATGTTAGAAATATTTGATCGATGTTAAACACCAATCTGAAAGACAGTTATTTTCAATCTCTTTTCCTGTTTAGTTGACAAGAACCCAAATCTTGAAGAGGTTATTTATTTCAGCATCAAGTTTTCTAATAATTAAAGCTCTGCTCCTGCAACAGATGTTCCTTTACACACCCAAGTTCGTTATTGGATGTCTGCACCAATTTGATAATGAGTCAGAAGAATATCAAGTATATTTCTGGGTTTCCTAGTGTGGGTTTCCGTTTGTCATCTCTACAAGAATGTCTAGGAGTCAGAAAAGGAGGAGGAAACTTTGCTAACAAATGTGCATATTGCCATGATTATTGTTCAGACTTTAAGACTATGTTAAGTTCTGGTGTTACGATGTCTCAATGTGGCAATTTCCAGGACATTTTCTCTACCTTTGATAGCCAGTTCAACACAGTCTGTTTCGCTGGGCTTTCCAACAGTTTATGGTATCTGTTGTCATTGGTGTATAGCTTTGTCCTTTGAACAATGATTCAGACATTCTTTTTATGACAATTGAGGCAAGCTCTAATATCTATTACAAATATTACAAATGCTTATTCCTTAGCAATATAAACTTTAGGGGTGCAAAAGTAGAAGCACAAAGACCAGTTAGGAGGTGATTACAATTACAGAAAAATCTATGACAGAGCTTCACAAATGTTAATATTGCAAAGAGACACATGTCAAAATGTAGATTCTAACTGGGTAGAGCAGAAGGATCTACATTTCCATGAGCTTCCAGGTGATGCTGACATTGTTGATTCCTGAAACACATTCTGTATAGCAAGGACCTATGTGCACCCATGCCTGCTCATACCTTTTAGCATTTGTTTTTTGACTTGATGTTTTAGAGCAGTGGTTCTCCACTTGAACTGCACATTCCTATGAAATTTAAAAAATACTGACATTTGATCCCACTGCCTAGAAATTCTAATTTATTTATTCTGATAGGAGGCCCAGACATCCATATTATTCCAAAGCTTTCCAGAGAATTCTAGTGCACAGTGAAGATTGAGAAGTCTGGCTTTAGTTTATTTGACTTAATCCCAGCTTCACCCTTTGATGTTACTCTCAGGCCTCTATGAAATCCATGCTTTATCGACTTCACAGAGATTCAATCTGTTTATGCTTTTTTATTCTAACAGCTAGGGTAGTACCCATCCCACTGACCCCAGGAAAGGAGGACCACACTGCAGCCCTGACTTGTCCAGGAAAGAAGTGGCAGTGGACGGCCACTCTCTTTGTGGCGTACTCTGCTTTGGTGCTCTCACAGCATCTCTACATCTTTTATTTTGACATGGTTTGTGTCTATGTCTCTGTGTCCCTCAGTTGGCTATTCAAGGCAGGGACTGTGTCACAGCTATTTTTATTTGACCAAATTCTAGTATAGTACCTACGACAGACTAGCAATTCATACAGATGTCCCAGTAAATAAAAGGAATTGTTGCAGCGTGCTATGCTCCTAGAAGGTCTTAGCATTCTTCTACGAGGCATCCTGCATGGAATGTGGCTAGTGTGCATTGCTGCCTCTATTTCCCACATGTGGGCATGAAAAACCTAACTGAAGAGAAAGAACACAGACATTAAGTAAGCACTAGTTAACTATCTGACTTCTTTTACATTCACATAAAATTGTCCTACTAAACATTCCAGAATAATATTACTCCTATTGGGGCCAACAGGTGGTGTGGTGGTTAAGGACACTGGACTCCCACATGGCCGACAATAGTTCGAGTCCCAGACCTTGCGGCTTGCTTTCTCACTTTCCTTCTCTCTCTCTCTCACTCTGTCCCTCTTTGGTCAAATTAAAAAATAAATAAATAAAGTTAAATAAAATAATTACTGTTTTACGACTGTATATTTTTCAAAAAGTGTATATATGTATACATGATACACTTAAGCCTCAAAATAACCATATGCAGTGTGTGCTACTGGAACTCTCCTTTTACTGGCAAGGTGATTGTGGCATAGAAAGGTTATGTAGCTTGGCTTTGATCACGTAGCTAGGAAGTGGCAGACCTGGGATTTAAACAAAGCAGTTTGAGTGCAGAGATCACGCACTAAACATTATCCAACACTTCTCTTCATCATTCCACCTGTCACAGGAGGCCTGGCCACAACTCAAGCAAGTGGGATCTTCAACCTTATTTTATAAACTTCTTTTTTATTGTTTATTTTCAGTTTTTGCTACAGAATTCATGCATTCACTGGAGAGAGACAGAAAGTGAGAAATCATGTCCCAAAAGGGGATGGCCATACCACAATCCTTTCTCCTCCATTCTCCTCTGGGGATTTGGGCGCACGTACACACAGCTTGGCCTGCTGTCAAGCTGCTGGGTCTGAGACTCGAACGGTGCAGTCAGCAATGTGGGGTTTAGCCACCCTAAACACTATGCCACCTGGCTGGTCTTGCTTGTTTTTGTTTTTGAATTTTACTGGTTATAACTCATATTATGCTCATAATCAAAATACAGTTTAAAAAATTAAGAGCCAGTAAATGCTTTAATTTATTCCTCTTGTATATTTAATCATCTCCTGTAATCTGGATCTTTCATTTCACCTTAATACCCTTAAAAGTGCTGTAATTTTGGTAAAAATCAAACAACAGAAAAATCTTTTTAAAATTCATATTTCTCTTAAGTGGCCACCTCATCTCTCTCCTTCCCTTCTTCCCTTTATTACTATTATTATATTATTGCAATTGTGTTTTATTATCTTTCTTTATCTTTCTTCATTTCTTTTTCTCTCTCTTTTTTTTTTTTGCTATAGGGCACTTGTGCTCTCCAGGAAGACAGAGACAGAGAGACAGAAAGCGAGAAATTACCTCCTGGGGGGGATGGTCACACCACAATCCCTTCTCCTCCATTCTTCTATCAGGATTTTGGGCATGCACGCACACCTGCCTTGCATGTTTAAGCCACGGGGTCTGTGACTAGAACCGCAGTCAACTACATGGGAATTCAGCGACATAGCCATTACGCTAACTGCTGGTCCCATCCTTCTTCATTTCTCATGTAATCTTCAACTCAATCTAGTCTGACATCTACTCCCATCATTCTCTCAAAAACAGACCTCACTCTGTCACTCATGACCTTCACACTAGTAATCTTCTTCAGCTCCATTTATTTTCAGGCCCTCCACTACTTGATCTTTCCTTAGCTCTGATATTGTTAGAGGCTCTTTTTTTTTCCCACTACTGTTCGCCTTGGCTTCTGTGATGCTCCACTACTCTGGTTTTTATTCTGTTTCTCTGGCTGCTTATTATTCTCCTTTGTAGACTTCTCCTCAGCTCTTGAGCAATTAAATGGTGGAATTCCTCAAGCTCTACTCTTAGGCCATCTTCCCCTTCTCCTCAATGATCTCTTTATGGTGATTTTCTGTACTCTAATATTTTCTTTACCACCCTATTCAGTGTAGACATCCTCTTTGAGCTCTCAATAAGTGGCTCAGCTGAACTCTTGAATGTTTCAGGAATCTATCAAAATTAACATGCCACAAAATGAACTGATTATCTCCCCTTGTCTGCATTTTCTGTCTCAGGGAACAGCACCTTCTTCCTTCTAAATATGCCATTCACAATGTTCAAGTCATCTTTAACATCCTCCTAGCATGTCTTTTCATTGCTGCCGCTTCCATGCTCCTAATTGCTATGCGTAGGATGGTTCTCACTTATCACACTTGTTATCCATACAGATTGTTTTAAAAATACAATATGAGAGCCAGACAGTAGTACAGTAGTAATGTAACTAGACACACATGAAACAGTCCTGGGTTCACATCCCAGGACCTTCACAAAAATGCGGTCCTGTGATCTGGGTTGGTTGAGACTGCAGGGGAATTGCAGCTTGATCTCACTGGAGTATCTATATTTCTCTCTCTCACAACAAGAAATAAATACACTTTAGAAAAATAAATAAACTCAAAATAACCAAGTTTCTTACCATGTCCTATGAATCTATAATGCCTTGATTTCAACTACTCTGCAGCTTGATTTTGTAATATTTCTCTCTTCCTCCTGTCCTGCCCTCTGTCTTTACTTGATCTGCTTGATATTTCAGCTATGTAGGTATTCATTTTCCACAGTCTCCTCATCCTTCTTCCACAGGACTTTCATGCATGCTTTTTATTTGAAAAGAACACTCTGCTTCTCTTCTTTACTAGTCAGTTACTATTTTCTTGTTAGGTCTCAATTCATCATTACTTTCTTAGAAAATCAATTCCCAACATTGTGTACTTAGTAAATTATTCTATAATGTGATCTCGTAGTATCACTCATTGTTCTTAACACTGATCAAATTTTAATAAAAACTTTTGTCAATTCCCATCTTCCTCACTAGACTATAAACTTCATGAAAACAGAGACTCAATCTGTTTACACTTTGTATTCTAACACCTTGGGTAGTGGCTGTTACAAGGAGTCTCTCAAGATATATTTGATTTAGAGAAGACAAAGTGTCATTCACACTGACTATTAATAAGGCACTATTAAGGCTTTCTACACTTAAAAAGTTTGTCTGCCACTTGATTTCTTTTTTCCCTCATTTTGTAGAAGTGAAATAGCTATTCCAGCTAGGCTCGTTTTCCTTAGCCCTAAAACAATGTTTACTTGAATCTTTACTCTTGATTTTTCTCAAGTACTTTTTAATTCTAAGATACACAAAGCTGTATCCATCATCTAAATATTGATACTGACTCTTGAAAATCACTTTGTCTTCTCCACTACAGAATCTACTTTGCTCTCTGAAGCTCAGCTTGAACCCTATGCAAACTGCCTTTTGATTCTCTCTTCCATCTGAGGCTCCAAATCTCAGGGAGACGAAGAACACAGAAGCCAGGATTTGTTTTCTCCTTTTCCACATTTTTCTCGGTTGAAAAGTTCTTGAGTCTGTGTCTTCTCCTTTTCTATTTCTGGTAGGTTTTGGGGAGAATCATTCATTATTTTTCAAGCATTTCAGTTCTTCCAGTTGATTCACCCTTTCTCTTCCTTGCCCGGTACACACAGCATGCAGACCCACACATGTGTGTGAGAGAGATTCATTGCAGCCTCATACCTGAGTGGAAAGAGATGCTTACCAGAAATCAGCTTCAGGTTGATGCACACAGGATCAGCCTCCTTCCTAAAGCAGACTCTCCACAGTAAGGGAGTGAAGCACATTAAATTTAGAGTTGAATAAATGAAAATGAAGAGCTGCAGAGAGAAGGGGACACATTGAAGAAACACACATCCATGGAGCCTTAGAGTGTCAATTCTCAAATAACTTAAAGGTGACCTCACTCAGTCTTCTTGTTTTATAGATGAGGAGACTGAAGTCCATAGAGTTTAGATCATTTGTTCCTGTAGCAAAAGTTACGTATGGCAAAATTGCATATGGCATCTTTTGTTTCCCAGTCCTATTTGGAGACCAGCTGATAGACTCCTATGACATCACTGACTTCCCTGGTTGGATGTTACTTAACTCACCTATAATCTCTCTCTTTCATATCTATCTCCATTTCTGAATTAAAGTTGTACAAATAAAACTATTGAGTAAGTAAATCTAAAGAATACCTCTCATACATATTTTATAGAAGATTTTAAAACTTACTTTTGCTCTTATCCCTGATCCACAATAAAATCCTGACCATTTGTCCCTTTACTAGGTAACTTATC
The DNA here is from genome assembly GCF_000334495.1 of Tupaia belangeri chinensis. Taxonomy (NCBI): domain Eukaryota; kingdom Metazoa; phylum Chordata; class Mammalia; order Scandentia; family Tupaiidae; genus Tupaia; species Tupaia belangeri. The sequence continues at coordinate 72,715 of NW_006202317.1, forward strand.
TGTTCTTGAACCAATTTATACCTAACTTCGGGCATTTAATTCTAAAATGTGGAGTAAGGCAGTATCGAGCTAACTACAATGGATGGAGGGGGGACAGGATATTCCAAGAAGCAATAGAGGGCAAAGAAGGCATCTTTTCTGACCACATATCAGTGGTGATTTGGTATTATATGTAAGAAATGACCAAAATACAGAAGACAGAATATGACCCTATAATTATAAGGAGTTTAATTTCTTTCTCTTTCCTTTTAAAAAAGAATTGTTTAATTTATTTACTGTTATTATTGTTATTTTTATTATTGTTGTTTTTAATTTTACTATAGGGCATGTTTGCTCTCCAGAGAGAAAGAGAAAGAGAAAGAGAAAGGAAGCGATAGAGTATCCCCTATGGGAAATGGTCACATTGTAATAGCTTTTCTTCCATTTCTCCCTACTTTCATGATTTTAGCATGCATGTACATGCACCCAGCATGATTTTTAAATGAACGGATCTGGGACTCAATAGATGCTTTTGGTCAGACATATCGGATTCAGTCACCTTAACCACAGCATCACACAAGCTGGACCTAGGATCAATTTCTAAGCCCATGAGGTAATGTTGTATTTTTTCTAACTTCTTCCCTTTATTTTTCCTTTAACATTCAACTAGAATAGCTAAGGAAGTCCCTGAGTATGCTACAGAGGATGCCATCTTTCAACAAGGTATTCGTTAAAAGTTTGTAATACATTAGACACGTTCATAGATGCCTGACGCTCCCTCCACTTCCCCTATCCCACCAAACAAAAAGTAACGAGGATAGATGTAGGCACACTCCACATTTTACTTATATTTTAACATGTGGAAGCAGCTCTCATCCTCTCTCTTGTCTTAAGGGATTACTGAGTGGACCAATGAAGATGTACAGTATCAGCTTAATAAATGGCAGGGTTATTTGGGGTTTATTGATTTATTTCTTTGAGCAAGCAAGGCAGAAAGAGGGGACAGAGATAGCCACCCCCAAAAGGATCTTAATCTCATGATCTAACCTCAGTTTTAGCCATCTCCAGATCATGGGCATGCATATGCACAGCGTACTTAGTAAGGTCTCTGTGTGCAAATCCAGGAAATTCTCATGGAAATTTCTCAAGGAGAGTGTAGCCTTTGATTACTGCACCACCATCCAGTTCTGATAAATTACAGAATTGTTTTGAACAGTTACGTTGAGTTCTTAATTATTTTCTGAAAACAATATTCTTACATGTATCACATGTGAGCCCCATATATTTTCCCCCTCTTCTTCCCAATTGAGTGAAGTGCTTCTTCTCTGTGTGTTGGCTTGCCATGACCTGATCTCAGTATACCTGTGCCATCCATTGACTAAGCTATATCTTTTTGCCATCTCTAGAGTCTCTGAACAGGGTACTGTATCTCCTGGACCAGATTTTCTCTCCCATTCAGTAGTAGATTTTTGCCCTTTTACCTCTTAAATACCTGCCCTATCACATGCACATGTCTAATTCACAATCATAATCTTACGTTATTCACAGTTAAGAAGACCGATCATGGCAAGTTACAACATGAGCTAGGGCCCTTGCTGATTGCCTAGACATGCAATGGTCCATCATCTTCATGCATTGTTTGTAACTCCTCTCTCTGAAATTCTCAATCTCGACAATGAATTGGACCAATGAAGATTTGAACACATGGTTGGGAGAACAAAGCAGGTCCCTGGATCCCTTTTCCAGCATGCTTTCTCACTTAGCAGTCAAAGTACATTGCAGAATGCTGTGCTCATAAGACTGATGACAACGTCCTTAGGGGTGAGAGCAGCAAGAACAGAACGGGCCACTGGTTTGATGTACCAGTTGGACAGATTTTTAATATTTAGGAGTGACAACACTGTCATACGTGCCACTCTCTCTTTGGCTATCAGTTTTATTCTAGATAATAAGGTCAGAGTGGCTAATCGATAAGATTATGTCATAACATCATACCTTGTGCCATGAAAAAGAAATTGTATCTCCTGCAATAGTGAATCCTCTTCCTTAGCAGGCATTGTAGCTACCCAGGTAAAGCGTTTTTCTGCTGAGAAAATGAAAGCATAAAATAATGACTGTTCCTTCTCACCCACGTGCCTTCTTTACACAAGTTTCTAAACAAATCACCTTTCAAATTGCATGTTTGCATAAGTACCACAACCCTTTATGTTGGTGAGAAACTTTTCAACAGGTAGAGGCTTGAATGAAGAGATTTTTGGCAGATAACTTGGGAGGCTAGTTTTAATCAAATCATGAGAAAAGGTTAGGCTTTGGAATAGATGTAATTATTCAGGAGCTCAAATATTTAAAAGAATAAAATTGGGGAAACTCTTTCCTCTTTTCCCCATCAATTTCTTACATAGTAGTCCACCTCTCAGCTTTTCCACTGAAATATTTTTATGTTGCTACTCTCAATTCAGGCTTGCATAATATCTATTAAATATCTACAACCTCCCCGACAATGTTAGATGATTTATGTACTTTACCTCATTAAATCCTAAAAATAGCAGTCTAAGGATAGGAATTATTATCCCCGTGGAACAGATAAAGAAACTAAGGGTCAGAAAAATTAAATTACTTATCCCAAATTGCATCCCGAATAAATCTCAGAGCTAGGATTTTGGCTCTGGCCTTTAGATCCAAATTTATTTATTTCCTCCTTGATTTTTGTTTGAAAAAACTGGATTGGTCAGGCATTTCTTAATATGCCTTTAAGATCCTGTATATAAATGCAGGTATTTTCATATCTATCTCCATTTCTGAATTAAAGTTGTACAAATAAAACTATTGAGTAAGTAAATCTAAAGAATACCTCTCATACATATTTTATAGAAGATTTTAAAACTTACTTTTGCTCTTATCCCTGATCCACAATAAAATCCTGACCATTTGTCCCTTTACTAGGTAACTTATCTGTTCTTGAACCAATTTATACCTAACTTCGGGCATTTAATTCTAAAATGTGGAGTAAGGCAGTATCGAGCTAACTACAATGGATGGAGGGGGGACAGGATATTCCAAGAAGCAATAGAGGGCAAAGAAGGCATCTTTTCTGACCACATATCAGTGGTGATTTGGTATTATATGTAAGAAATGACCAAAATACAGAAGACAGAATATGACCCTATAATTATAAGGAGTTTAATTTCTTTCTCTTTCCTTTTAAAAAAGAATTGTTTAATTTATTTACTGTTATTATTGTTATTTTTATTATTGTTGTTTTTAATTTTACTATAGGGCATGTTTGCTCTCCAGAGAGAAAGAGAAAGAGAAAGAGAAAGGAAGCGATAGAGTATCCCCTATGGGAAATGGTCACATTGTAATAGCTTTTCTTCCATTTCTCCCTACTTTCATGATTTTAGCATGCATGTACATGCACCCAGCATGATTTTTAAATGAACGGATCTGGGACTCAATAGATGCTTTTGGTCAGACATATCGGATTCAGTCACCTTAACCACAGCATCACACAAGCTGGACCTAGGATCAATTTCTAAGCCCATGAGGTAATGTTGTATTTTTTCTAACTTCTTCCCTTTATTTTTCCTTTAACATTCAACTAGAATAGCTAAGGAAGTCCCTGAGTATGCTACAGAGGATGCCATCTTTCAACAAGGTATTCGTTAAAAGTTTGTAATACATTAGACACGTTCATAGATGCCTGACGCTCCCTCCACTTCCCCTATCCCACCAAACAAAAAGTAACGAGGATAGATGTAGGCACACTCCACATTTTACTTATATTTTAACATGTGGAAGCAGCTCTCATCCTCTCTCTTGTCTTAAGGGATTACTGAGTGGACCAATGAAGATGTACAGTATCAGCTTAATAAATGGCAGGGTTATTTGGGGTTTATTGATTTATTTCTTTGAGCAAGCAAGGCAGAAAGAGGGGACAGAGATAGCCACCCCCAAAAGGATCTTAATCTCATGATCTAACCTCAGTTTTAGCCATCTCCAGATCATGGGCATGCATATGCACAGCGTACTTAGTAAGGTCTCTGTGTGCAAATCCAGGAAATTCTCATGGAAATTTCTCAAGGAGAGTGTAGCCTTTGATTACTGCACCACCATCCAGTTCTGATAAATTACAGAATTGTTTTGAACAGTTACGTTGAGTTCTTAATTATTTTCTGAAAACAATATTCTTACATGTATCACATGTGAGCCCCATATATTTTCCCCCTCTTCTTCCCAATTGAGTGAAGTGCTTCTTCTCTGTGTGTTGGCTTGCCATGACCTGATCTCAGTATACCTGTGCCATCCATTGACTAAGCTATATCTTTTTGCCATCTCTAGAGTCTCTGAACAGGGTACTGTATCTCCTGGACCAGATTTTCTCTCCCATTCAGTAGTAGATTTTTGCCCTTTTACCTCTTAAATACCTGCCCTATCACATGCACATGTCTAATTCACAATCATAATCTTACGTTATTCACAGTTAAGAAGACCGATCATGGCAAGTTACAACATGAGCTAGGGCCCTTGCTGATTGCCTAGACATGCAATGGTCCATCATCTTCATGCATTGTTTGTAACTCCTCTCTCTGAAATTCTCAATCTCGACAATGAATTGGACCAATGAAGATTTGAACACATGGTTGGGAGAACAAAGCAGGTCCCTGGATCCCTTTTCCAGCATGCTTTCTCACTTAGCAGTCAAAGTACATTGCAGAATGCTGTGCTCATAAGACTGATGACAACGTCCTTAGGGGTGAGAGCAGCAAGAACAGAACGGGCCACTGGTTTGATGTACCAGTTGGACAGATTTTTAATATTTAGGAGTGACAACACTGTCATACGTGCCACTCTCTCTTTGGCTATCAGTTTTATTCTAGATAATAAGGTCAGAGTGGCTAATCGATAAGATTATGTCATAACATCATACCTTGTGCCATGAAAAAGAAATTGTATCTCCTGCAATAGTGAATCCTCTTCCTTAGCAGGCATTGTAGCTACCCAGGTAAAGCGTTTTTCTGCTGAGAAAATGAAAGCATAAAATAATGACTGTTCCTTCTCACCCACGTGCCTTCTTTACACAAGTTTCTAAACAAATCACCTTTCAAATTGCATGTTTGCATAAGTACCACAACCCTTTATGTTGGTGAGAAACTTTTCAACAGGTAGAGGCTTGAATGAAGAGATTTTTGGCAGATAACTTGGGAGGCTAGTTTTAATCAAATCATGAGAAAAGGTTAGGCTTTGGAATAGATGTAATTATTCAGGAGCTCAAATATTTAAAAGAATAAAATTGGGGAAACTCTTTCCTCTTTTCCCCATCAATTTCTTACATAGTAGTCCACCTCTCAGCTTTTCCACTGAAATATTTTTATGTTGCTACTCTCAATTCAGGCTTGCATAATATCTATTAAATATCTACAACCTCCCCGACAATGTTAGATGATTTATGTACTTTACCTCATTAAATCCTAAAAATAGCAGTCTAAGGATAGGAATTATTATCCCCGTGGAACAGATAAAGAAACTAAGGGTCAGAAAAATTAAATTACTTATCCCAAATTGCATCCCGAATAAATCTCAGAGCTAGGATTTTGGCTCTGGCCTTTAGATCCAAATTTATTTATTTCCTCCTTGATTTTTGTTTGAAAAAACTGGATTGGTCAGGCATTTCTTAATATGCCTTTAAGATCCTGTATATAAATGCAGGTATTCTCAATGGGCATTATTTCACAGTAGCATTTAGTATGACAGTAACTGCAGAAAATTAGTTCTTCAGAGTTAAGTTATAGTAGAAGATCATTATGTACAGGAAGATTTAATTTTATAAAAAACAAAATTGCCCTTCAAACTGCAAGCATTTAATTTTTAATGTGCTAGTTTTAATTAAGTTTAATTAATGCTGCTGAGCTTAGTAAACTTAAAGAACTTCAGATGACACCCCCAGAAGCCCTGAAAGATCTTTTTTACTTGTCAAAACCTGCCTTCTGGCTGAATCCCAATTCACGCCTCCACAGAAATTGCTTACTCTTTGCTCTTTCTGAATCCATGCTATCATTTATCCATTTGTTATATGAAATCCAATTTGTAATTGAATCTTTGTCCAATACTTTATCAGAGAGAGAAATGAGCTCTGAGATCATTCATTATCTTAAATAGTGTGACTGGGTTCTACTGCCCTCTCTACTTAATAGCCAGGCTGTGTCTTTTCAAAAGTTTGTTCCAATCCATTGTCCATTTTGTTTCTTGCATCATGATTGTTGCTTCAGGAGGGATGAAGGTTCTCCTCACTCCTGCCTATTCAAATTAGTGTGGAGGAAAAGACCTGGAAGCTTAATATTTAATACTCCAGGGTTTCCAAGTTCTGTTTCTGGATTCTTAATAAATACAGGTAGATGCCAACCAATGTACTTTTAAACCGTAAGCACAGGCCCAGGTAGTATGGCATACAGGTAGCACTACCATTTGGGAGGCTGGAGGTCACATGGGAGGCTATACCAACTGGAACACACTGGATATAGTAGCACATGTCTGCAATTCTAACTAATGGGGGACTGCAGCAAGAGGACTACAACATAACCAGATCCTGTTAAAAATGCTTATCTCTCTCACTCTTCTCTCTTCACTCTTTAAAATCCCTGTCCCTGTTTCTCCCATAAATGAAATAATCAAAACCAAAACCAAAACCAAAACAAAACAACACAATGAGAAAACCCAAAGACTTAAGCAGAGGTAGAACATAGAACTTGATTGTTTGGATCCAAGGTAGTGGTAACATTCTGAAATATGTCAGAGTCAAGAGTTTTAGAAGATCAGTTGTGTAAATTTTCTTGAGACTGCCTCAGACCTTCTAAGTCTCTTACCATTTCCGGGCCTTGCTATGACTTCCATCCTCTCTGTGACTTTACTATCACGTTTTCTGCAGTGGTTAACCAATGCTCTGTTATCTAAGATGATCGATAACCTTACATCTACTACCAGTCTCTACCTGTGCACTAGACCCCACCCCTTTAGCTTTTTAAAGACCTGACTCTAGAAATGCTCCATTTCTTACATTATGTCTTTCTGCTATTGTAGAAATGGACATTTCTCTGGGTATATAAACATTCTGCTAATTCTCCCACCTTATTCTCCAAATAATACAAAAACAAAATTTCTCTGCATTTAATTTTACATACAGGTACCATCTTATTTACTTGTTCCCTTTCATAGAAAAATTTATTAAGATGATTGTTTGTATTCACTACCTTTACTTATTCTACTCTTATTTCTTAATAAAAATATTTTTATGAAGGTTCTATTTTCAGTACCAGTTTAGAGCTGTTTCCCAAAGTCACCATTTTCTAATAATCTAATGATCAGTTCTGGTCTTCATCTTATGTATCCTATAAGCAAAGTTATCATGGTGGATCAATTTTCCTTTTACATCAGTCATGATTACTTTTTCTTAGTCTCCATTGCCAGTTTTCCCCCTTCATCCTCTATGACTTCCAAATTTTCCTCTAGTTAAGATTTCTCTCATAAACTCTAGCCCTATATAGTGAATTTACTTAGATACATCTTTTAACATACCTAATATAACATGCCAAGACCAAACTCTGGGAAATCTCTTTGTTCATATATGACCCTGTTCCACCTGCAATATTCCCCATATCAGTTGGTAGCCACTTTATCTTTAAACTGGTCAATTCAAAAATCTTACGATCAACTCCTCTCATTATTTCACCTGCCACATCCAATCCATTAGGAAATCCCATTGGTTCTACTTTCAGAGTACATTCAGAGCCCAAACTCTTCTTACATCTTCTGTGATAACATCAGAAGACTGAATCACCATCATTTTAAGCCTGAGCTATTCTGGGAGTTACCTAACTGATCTCACGACTTTAGTGCTTGCTCCCCTTCAGTCTATTCTTAATAGATCAGACAGAGTTATCTCTTTAAAACATAAGTCCAGTCATGTCTTCTTTTCTAAAACTTTCAGCGACATACAATTTAATTCTGAATAAAAGCCAAGATCCTCATATTTTACAATAGAAATAATGGCTTTCTTAAAACAAAAATTAGGCATTTACTTATTGTAAAAAGTAAAAGAGTAGATATCTTTTAAAATACTCTTAAAGGAGTCAACAGGTGACATAGTAGTTGAGGTGCTAAACTCCCACATGGCCAATTGCAGTTCGAGTCTCAGACCAGGCGACTTGCTTTCTCATTTTCCTTCTCTTTCTTCCTGTCCCTCTCTGATAAGTGTTCATGTCCTATAGCAAATTAAAAAATAATAATAAATAAAATAAATAATTCTGAAAAAATTAAAAATTTTTATAGTGAAAAAGAAGGTTTGTTAGAATGGTAAATGAAAGTTGGAAAAAAATGAGATATTTTTACTATATAGTCAATTCAGCAAGCAAGTGTTAAGCATTTGTCATAAATGAAACAGTGTATTAGATAACTTGAGTATTAAAAGGCTTGGATTAGTCCCCTAGGAATTTATATAGATATATATTTCTTTTTTTTTTTTTCAAATTTGCATTTCTCTTTCATACACCCAACAAGGTCCTGACACAGGAGTCAAAAATAAGTTCTTGGACTTTATGACCATAAAAACAAGATAAATCATACACAATTCCTCATGAAGAAACTAATTTGGTAATATTATCCCCAAAATAAAGTAAGGACATGTTCAATTAATCATATCCTTATTTCAGAAAAGAGGCATTATGCATTCAGGTCTTAAGTTTATTTACAAACATATTCAGTATACTATGATTTTAAGAGTTTGATCCATTTTCCAGAGATTGTGACTGCGCCTCTTAAAATGTTCTTCATATCTATTAAATGGATGAATTAAAACATCCGTATTTCTTAAGTAGTTGGTGTCTTACCATAAAGAAAGGTGCAGCAAATCCAGATCCAAAGTATAAAGTCATCATAAAGAGTAACCGCCACTTGTTTTCCACTGAAAATGGTAGATTCTTCCCCGGGCCTTCCTCATAGTGGCTCCTGGGGACCACGGAGGTCGTGAACCTCCGGATGCTCTGTCCCAGCATGGCGCTGCTGGAAGCCCTGTGAGAGCGCAGAGCCTGAAGACGGGAGAAATGGCCACACCGCCCCAAGCCCTTCCTTTCTCACGACCTTGTTCTCTAGCTGCAAGGACCGAAAGGGGTATAGATATATATTTCTATAGAGTCATGGCTAATAAATGATTCTTATAAGTCAGTTGGTGTTAGTTGCTTTAGTAGTAGTGCAAAGTACTTAATGAAGTATTGAGAAGGATAGGAGAATGAACTGAGATGTAGAGTTTTGAACTTTGGGTAAGATCTGGGTAGACCTTGGTGGAAGATGAGGATTGGTAATGAAGAAAGACATTGCATAGGGAAGTGAAAACAAGAGGAAACACACACACACACACACACACACACACACACACACACACACAGAATGTACTGCAGTAGCAATGTTAGAATGAGGATAAAATGCTTACCTGGGAGTGGAGTACAGAGGAGGTGGTATATAGATAACAGGAAGAGACAACTGACAGAATTTTTAAAGCTGAGCGCTATTGAGATGGATATTGAATGTCAAGCCAAGAAATGTGTGAATTTTTCTTCACTCCAAAGGGAGCCAATAAAAGTGTTGAGGGAATGCCTTACTTGATTCATGGCTTTGATTTAATTAACCCGATTATAATTTATTAAATACTCAATCTGTCCTCATTACTGTCCTGAATAGTTTCATATTCATAAAAATCACTTTGGCTATTTGACAAAAATAAAAATTTCAGGGCTTGTGTCCAGTTATAATCTGGTAGGTCTGCTATGGTCCCTTATATTCATGTTTAACACAAGCCCATGAGTGATTCAGTGGGCAATGGCTATGAAAACACAGTTTGGTGAGAAGCTATTTTATAAAGTAATATCTTTGACTTGACTGACATGCATAGTATTTGTGCTGGAAAAAGAAATGCTATACATTGTAAAGATGTGATTAAATGTAAATAAAGCAATTAATTAAAAAATATACAAAGTGTTGGAAAATACAGTAGCCTATATTTACATTTTGGAATCAAGATTTCTAATCTAGTCCACAAAATTAAAAACAAAACAATACTCCCCCCCGCCAAATTCAAAGGTATGAGATACTGACATAAAATACTTTCTTGATAGATGTGATTTTCTAATTATTAGATGGTCAAATGTATCAATTTTCTAATTTCTTCCATATATTCTACTTAGAAATAATTTCTTTATGACACTTAATCTTTACAAAACAGTCCTTTAATTTATGGATAATTTTACATTTTAATGTTCTAGGATTTGTTTTTCTGTAAGGTAGGAAACATTTTAATTTATTTTTTCTCCAAAACCCAGTAATTTTCCCAAGTATTTGTTAACTATACCATCTCTCTAAATCCATTTGAAATATTTTTCTTAATCTATAGACCAGAGAGAATTATACTGAGATTAGGCCAAAATGATAAATTACATTAATGGATATTTGGCTCTTTTGAGTGTTAAAAAATTTTAAAGCTGCAAAAAAGTTGAGCAGCAAAATATACAACAATGTGCTTCTGTCCTAGATTCACCAACTCGTAATGTCTTTCTACACCCTCTTATCTTCCTTCCTCCTTCATTTAAGTACATATACAATTATACAATTAAAAAAAACCCTTTATTTATTTATTTATTTTTAACTTGATCAGAGAGGGACAGAGAAAGAGAGAGAGAGAGAGAGAGAGAGTTAGAAAGCAAGCTGCCAGTCCGGGACTTGAACCATCATCAATAATGTAGGAGTCCAGTGCCCTTAGCCACTATGCCACCTGTTGGCCTCCATATACAATTATATTTGCAGACATAAGCATTTTCTTTCATTCACATGATCTAAAAGTGTGACAGACATCTTGAAACTTCACTTCTTACGTATAGTTTCTAAGACTAAGAACATTTTTCGACGTGATAAATTATCATTGCCACAGATAACAAAAACCATATAAATTTCATTTCATCTAATATATGATTTATTATAAAGTTCTCCCAATTATTTCCTAAATATGCTTTAAAATTATATTTATTTTAAAATCCAGTATCTGGGTCAGCCAGTGGCATGGTGATTAAAGCAGCTGGATTCCATTAAGGTCAATCTTACAGTTGAAGTCTCCAATTTGGGGGGCTTGAGAAGCATGCTGGACACATGTGCATGTGTGCCCAAGATCCTGAGTAGAAAAAGAAACGGAAGAGAAGGAATTGTGGTGACCATTCCCCATAGTGCATGATTTTACATTTTTCCCATTCTAAACTTCACTTTGTAAGTTTTGTTATTAGTGTTATTAGTTTTCTAATTGTGAAACTGCTTTGTATTTAGTATAAGTTACTGTAGGACAAAAAAATGAGTTAACAGTAATTATTTTATAGAAATCTATTTTAAAATTAATTTTTCACTATTAGAGAAAGGAAATACATATAAAAATGATGAAGGTTTTGAATTTAAATTATCTTTACAAAAATTCTTGTAACTTAGGTCATTTTACATTCAATTTTATAAGATTTGTTTTTCTGTACGACAGGAACTAATATTCTAATGAATGAGAGGTATCAGTGGGAACTAATAAAATAATTATCTAGGAAGCAATGCCAATGCAATACTAAGTAATACAACTGTTTCCATTTCTCTGTTATTGGCTTTTATATACACGCTCCTTTTTTCACTTTCATTATCTGGGAAAAATTGCCAACTTCAGTGAAAGTACATGTTGAGCCTTACAATATCCTTTTGGTGAAAACAAAAAAGTACACATGTATTAGTGAGGTCATGGCTAAAGGACATGTGCTCATGGGAGTTAGTTTGAAGAGGATTTTGCTCCCAAATAAGGAATACTGTATCAAAATTAGTCACAATGGCAATAGGTTATAAATAACAACAACAACAACAAAAATCAATGAATGTATAATACCTACTCCTAAATAAGAGGGAATAAGGAAGGCAGAGAGGTTTTCTTCACAGAAGATTTCTATTTCTGGAACCAGCAGTTAATGTAATGGCTATGTTGCTGGACTCCCACGTAGTTGAATGTGATTCGCGTCCTGGACCTGGTGGCTTAAAGTTCACGCCAGGCGCGTGTGCGTGTGTGCCCAAGATCCTGAGAGGAGAATGGAGGAGAAGGGATTGTGGTGTTGCCATCACCCCTGGGGGGTGATTTCTCGCTTTCTCTCTCTCTGTCTCTCTCTGTCTGTCTGGTGAGTGCACACGCCCTACAGCGAAAAACCTCTCCAAGAAAAGAAAAAAAAGATTTCTATTTCTGATACATTAAAAATTGAATTCTTGTTACTTTGCCGTTAAGAGATAGTATACAATAAATAAATAAATAAATAAATTAATTAATTAATTAATTAATTAAAAAAAAGAGATAGGATACCGAATCTGGGTGTATCTATTACTGCCTAACCCATGGGAGAAAGGTTTATAGTATTAATTCAGTTTGGACTTTAGGGAAATAGGAAGCTTCTGCTTCATTTTGATACATTAGTTCTTGATTTCATGGTCCTCAGAATCCAGTCACCAGGCTGTGACAATGCCAAGCCATAAAGAACAGCTAAAT
>NW_006202317.1:90740-103595 GCF_000334495.1 Tupaia belangeri chinensis
ACACACACACACACACACACACACACACACACACAGAATGTACTGCAGTAGCAATGTTAGAATGAGGATAAAATGCTTACCTGGGAGTGGAGTACAGAGGAGGTGGTATATAGATAACAGGAAGAGACAACTGACAGAATTTTTAAAGCTGAGCGCTATTGAGATGGATATTGAATGTCAAGCCAAGAAATGTGTGAATTTTTCTTCACTCCAAAGGGAGCCAATAAAAGTGTTGAGGGAATGCCTTACTTGATTCATGGCTTTGATTTAATTAACCCGATTATAATTTATTAAATACTCAATCTGTCCTCATTACTGTCCTGAATAGTTTCATATTCATAAAAATCACTTTGGCTATTTGACAAAAATAAAAATTTCAGGGCTTGTGTCCAGTTATAATCTGGTAGGTCTGCTATGGTCCCTTATATTCATGTTTAACACAAGCCCATGAGTGATTCAGTGGGCAATGGCTATGAAAACACAGTTTGGTGAGAAGCTATTTTATAAAGTAATATCTTTGACTTGACTGACATGCATAGTATTTGTGCTGGAAAAAGAAATGCTATACATTGTAAAGATGTGATTAAATGTAAATAAAGCAATTAATTAAAAAATATACAAAGTGTTGGAAAATACAGTAGCCTATATTTACATTTTGGAATCAAGATTTCTAATCTAGTCCACAAAATTAAAAACAAAACAATACTCCCCCCCGCCAAATTCAAAGGTATGAGATACTGACATAAAATACTTTCTTGATAGATGTGATTTTCTAATTATTAGATGGTCAAATGTATCAATTTTCTAATTTCTTCCATATATTCTACTTAGAAATAATTTCTTTATGACACTTAATCTTTACAAAACAGTCCTTTAATTTATGGATAATTTTACATTTTAATGTTCTAGGATTTGTTTTTCTGTAAGGTAGGAAACATTTTAATTTATTTTTTCTCCAAAACCCAGTAATTTTCCCAAGTATTTGTTAACTATACCATCTCTCTAAATCCATTTGAAATATTTTTCTTAATCTATAGACCAGAGAGAATTATACTGAGATTAGGCCAAAATGATAAATTACATTAATGGATATTTGGCTCTTTTGAGTGTTAAAAAATTTTAAAGCTGCAAAAAAGTTGAGCAGCAAAATATACAACAATGTGCTTCTGTCCTAGATTCACCAACTCGTAATGTCTTTCTACACCCTCTTATCTTCCTTCCTCCTTCATTTAAGTACATATACAATTATACAATTAAAAAAAACCCTTTATTTATTTATTTATTTTTAACTTGATCAGAGAGGGACAGAGAAAGAGAGAGAGAGAGAGAGAGAGAGTTAGAAAGCAAGCTGCCAGTCCGGGACTTGAACCATCATCAATAATGTAGGAGTCCAGTGCCCTTAGCCACTATGCCACCTGTTGGCCTCCATATACAATTATATTTGCAGACATAAGCATTTTCTTTCATTCACATGATCTAAAAGTGTGACAGACATCTTGAAACTTCACTTCTTACGTATAGTTTCTAAGACTAAGAACATTTTTCGACGTGATAAATTATCATTGCCACAGATAACAAAAACCATATAAATTTCATTTCATCTAATATATGATTTATTATAAAGTTCTCCCAATTATTTCCTAAATATGCTTTAAAATTATATTTATTTTAAAATCCAGTATCTGGGTCAGCCAGTGGCATGGTGATTAAAGCAGCTGGATTCCATTAAGGTCAATCTTACAGTTGAAGTCTCCAATTTGGGGGGCTTGAGAAGCATGCTGGACACATGTGCATGTGTGCCCAAGATCCTGAGTAGAAAAAGAAACGGAAGAGAAGGAATTGTGGTGACCATTCCCCATAGTGCATGATTTTACATTTTTCCCATTCTAAACTTCACTTTGTAAGTTTTGTTATTAGTGTTATTAGTTTTCTAATTGTGAAACTGCTTTGTATTTAGTATAAGTTACTGTAGGACAAAAAAATGAGTTAACAGTAATTATTTTATAGAAATCTATTTTAAAATTAATTTTTCACTATTAGAGAAAGGAAATACATATAAAAATGATGAAGGTTTTGAATTTAAATTATCTTTACAAAAATTCTTGTAACTTAGGTCATTTTACATTCAATTTTATAAGATTTGTTTTTCTGTACGACAGGAACTAATATTCTAATGAATGAGAGGTATCAGTGGGAACTAATAAAATAATTATCTAGGAAGCAATGCCAATGCAATACTAAGTAATACAACTGTTTCCATTTCTCTGTTATTGGCTTTTATATACACGCTCCTTTTTTCACTTTCATTATCTGGGAAAAATTGCCAACTTCAGTGAAAGTACATGTTGAGCCTTACAATATCCTTTTGGTGAAAACAAAAAAGTACACATGTATTAGTGAGGTCATGGCTAAAGGACATGTGCTCATGGGAGTTAGTTTGAAGAGGATTTTGCTCCCAAATAAGGAATACTGTATCAAAATTAGTCACAATGGCAATAGGTTATAAATAACAACAACAACAACAAAAATCAATGAATGTATAATACCTACTCCTAAATAAGAGGGAATAAGGAAGGCAGAGAGGTTTTCTTCACAGAAGATTTCTATTTCTGGAACCAGCAGTTAATGTAATGGCTATGTTGCTGGACTCCCACGTAGTTGAATGTGATTCGCGTCCTGGACCTGGTGGCTTAAAGTTCACGCCAGGCGCGTGTGCGTGTGTGCCCAAGATCCTGAGAGGAGAATGGAGGAGAAGGGATTGTGGTGTTGCCATCACCCCTGGGGGGTGATTTCTCGCTTTCTCTCTCTCTGTCTCTCTCTGTCTGTCTGGTGAGTGCACACGCCCTACAGCGAAAAACCTCTCCAAGAAAAGAAAAAAAAGATTTCTATTTCTGATACATTAAAAATTGAATTCTTGTTACTTTGCCGTTAAGAGATAGTATACAATAAATAAATAAATAAATAAATTAATTAATTAATTAATTAAAAAAAAGAGATAGGATACCGAATCTGGGTGTATCTATTACTGCCTAACCCATGGGAGAAAGGTTTATAGTATTAATTCAGTTTGGACTTTAGGGAAATAGGAAGCTTCTGCTTCATTTTGATACATTAGTTCTTGATTTCATGGTCCTCAGAATCCAGTCACCAGGCTGTGACAATGCCAAGCCATAAAGAAAAGCTAAATGTTGGGACACTGGTCAACAACCCCACCTGAGCTTCCAGGCAACCATCAACTTAAACTACTAACCTTGTGAGTCAACCATCTTGGAAGTTTCAGCTCCTCAAATTGTACTCGACTACTTCCTGAGATAATATGTTGAGAAAAAGGATCACCCACATGATCCCAATATATGGAGTCATAATCGATAATAAAACAGTTGTTTCAAGTTACTCCATTTTTAGCACAACTTGTAATTTCGCAATAGATAACTAAAATAATAACGCATAAGTAAAAGAATGTTAAACATAGAAAAATCTTCAACTTGTATACCCTAATATAGTGATTGATTCAGCAAATAACTAATTCAGTCTAAAATGCTAAAAATATTGGGCAAATTGGTTTAAAAATAACATTGTTTTCATCTAAGTCACTGCTATGGATCACTGTAGTATTTAAATGTTCTTTTAAATAGCTCAGTAAATCTTGGATCTTGGATTATTCACTGAACTATGATTTATCACCCACCTTAGAGTACAGTAGGTTCTCAGTACATGCTGATTAAATGAAAAAATCTTAATGAATGAATAAACAAATTCAAGGGAATGAGAAAATGAAAACTGGTATAACAAAACATATTACTACATTGGGACCAGCAGTTAGTGTAATGGCTATGTTGCTGGACTCCCACGTAGTCAACCGTGGTTTGAGTCCCGGACCTGGTGGCTTAAACTCACGCTGGGCGCGTGTGTGTGCGTGCCCAAGATCCCAAGAGGAGAATGGAGAAGAAGGGATTGCGGCGTGGCCATCCCCCCTGGGGGGTGATTTCTCGCTTTCTGTCTCTCTGTCTCTCTTCTGACAGTCTAGTGAGCACACACACTCTATAGCAAAAACCTCTCCAAACAAACAAACAAGCAAACAAATGAAAAAACATATTACTACAAAAAGACTGTACATGATCCCACTCCCTGTGGATGTTCATTTAGCTCAAGGTGTCATAAGTCTTAGGTGGAGAATAAAATCTTTCTTATAAAAAAAATATTTTGTTTTTTACATTCAATCACAGTATATCATTAGAGAATACCAAATCAATTTGCCCATCATGAATACAATCGAAGATATTGTCATACACATAATCAACAGAAAATTTTCCACTTTTGTGTCCCTTAAATGTTTTGCTTCCTTCTTTTTCCCCTTGATTCCCTCTCTCTCGCCCCTCCCTTTTTCCTACAAGAACAGAATCTTAAAACTATCTTTGTCCAGATTTATTTTTCTCAGCAATAAAAGACATATTACTAACTAACTGTTTACTTTGGGCAATTTATGTGGTGTAGTGTCATGTAATTAACACTGTAATTAACCTCTAACTGGAGACTTCTGGGTGTCAAGATCCTCCTGTTTCAGCCTATTGGGTTTCAAATTAAAGGTGTACATTACTGCATCCAGCTTTCAGCTTGGACTGGGACTCAAACCTGGGCCTCCCACATAGTTCCAAATAGTGAACAGCATCTTAGCAGTGTATTACACTGCAGCTAGGCCAGGAATCTTATATTCTAAACCAGGTTTGTCCCTCACTCTCCCTTTGACACATTAATAAGCCATTAGCCATGAATTTTCACTCTTGTTTGTTTTAAATGTGGTGGCACAGAGAGGAATATTGAGGTAAGCATTTTTTTGCATTATATTTACACTAAGAGAAAAGAAGAGGGGGTGATACAGCCAATGTTTAGAAGATATTAATATAAAAGGAGGGATAGTCATATATTTTTAAATGCAAAATTGTGAATAAAAGGAAAATACGGTGAAATTCAGATTGGTCAAAGATATGAATAGGTCTTGTCATGTCCCATAAATGTGGTTGAGGCAAAGATTAGGTTCGCAAGTCACCAGTTGTTAAGCACCATCTTTTATATATTATCTATGTTAGAAGGTGGAGAATTGGATGGTTTTCAGCAGTAATTTATTATTTTCATAATGCATGTCACAGAAGAGATTATGCAACATTTTTAAGATATATTTTTAAAAATATAAAGTTGTCACTACTAAGTTCACCTATTCTATACTGGATAGCATATAATACATATATAATCCCTGATTTCTAAAAGGCAACATTTGGAGATGACAATGACAATACTACAAGCATGAAAAAGAAGATAGAGGACCAGCAGATGGTGTGGATATGAAAGCCCTGGATCCCACCTGATTGATTGTGTAGCTGCCTGAACCTGGTAGCTTGAAAAATAGGCTGGGCATGTATGCATGTGTACCAAAAATACCTGAGAGGAAAGTGGAGGAGAGGAGACTGTGGCATGGCCATCTTCCCCCAGGGGATGGTGGTGTTTTCTCACTTTCTCTCTCTCTGTCTCTCATGAGACCATGCACCCTTTAGCAAAAATTTTTATAAAAGAGAGAAAGAGAGAAGATAGTTACACCCAAGAAATGCACAGACAGAGCATTCACATGGTGATGAGTTATGTATGGTAAGGTGTGAGTGATGGAGGTAGAAACCCTGACTGGCCAATAACCATTGTTCCTTTGTATTTCTATTGTCACTGACACTACTCCAGTCAGCAGAGAGCATTCATTAGCTGAATTTCTTTGTCACCCAGTATGCTCCTCTGCTGTTATTTTTGACTAATTATGAGGAAGCCAATACCCATATCAAAGTTTCATGGTTAATTGGTGGGTTACTGAGTCCACATAAAGCACTTTAATTAACTCCCCTTGTTGCAGTGACAGGAGAGACAGGATAGAATCTGATCATGTGCTTTGGAGATATTGAAAATCTTCACACTAGCATACCAACATCACCTCAGAAGAATGATTCATTATTTGAGATTGTAATTTTCTTAGGATAATCAACAATTAAACAGTCATCAGAATATTGATTTCACTGAGTAAAACTAAATTCATTTTGTGCCCAAACTGTTTTTTTCTTTCTGTGTGTTCTGTTGCCGTCAATGGCTCTATCAATTCCCGATACCCTCCTGGACGTAAATACTTGCACACCTTCTTTTATTACACCTTTTACAAGTCAATTGTCAAAAGCAAAAATGTTAACAATGATTTACTGAGAGCTGAAAGTTGTTCATTGTCCTACATGTTTAATTGCCTAATTTTATACTGGCAAAATCCTATGAGATATTATTAGCCAATTATACAGATGAGGAAAGCAAGACTGAGGGAGATTAATTGATTTACCTAAGGATCTTCTGCTGTTTTAATTAGAATTTAACATAAATTAATTCTCATTTGTACACACATAAGCACATAAAAGTGATCTTTAAGATTTAGAGCAAGCTGGTGGTATGCTAGTTCACGCAGGTGGATCCCACATGACCAACTATGCAGTTTAAGTCCAGAACCCTGCGACTTAGCAAATACATCAGGTACATGTTTGTGCCCAAAATCCTGAAAGGAGAAATATAGAGGAAGGGATTGCACCAATGGTACCCTATTGGTGGTGCTTTCTCACTTTGCATCTCTATTTCTCATTCTCTTCCAGTGAGTGCACATGGCCTCTAGCAAATTGGAAAAAAAAAATAATGAAGTTTGTGGAGGGGGAAGGATAATGGCACAGCAGTAAAATATGGTGCTCTGAGAGCACGACCCATTTGGCAAAGTTGGTGGTTTGCATCTGGAGACGTCTCTGAGTAGGCTCAGCATGAGTATGCACTGAATCTAGGGTGAGTGGAGCTAGGGTAGATCATGGCATCCGTACACTCTCAGGGATGCTATCTCTCTACTTTGATTCTCTTTCTATCTCTGGGTTTCTCATTCATGAAATAAATAAACTTAAAAGAAACATTTGTGAAAAAGTGAAATTAAAGAATTAGTTTATTTTGGTGCCAAAAAATTGAAATTCAGTCATATTTTTTGTGCATAATTTACATTTTCCACAAACTGAAGATACTTCATACACAAACACACACACACACACACACACACACACATATGACAGAAAAACATGTTATATTACAATGTATGTATTGAATAGGCAAATCTAGAGTGAGGGAAATTCCAGAGGACTAATGCCCTGATTTTATACATATTTAGTTTGTGTGTGTGTATTTAATTTTAAAGAGATTGTACAGCTAAATGAATGTACAGAAAATCTGAGAAATCAAGTATGAAAATCAAAGAAATTCTAAAGAGGTAGTACACAAGAATTTTAATAATTGGGAACTTCTCAATATGGTGGCCACTGAATCTACTTCTAAAAAATCTTTTAAAAATAATTTAATTATAAATTAAATTTTGTAAGTATTGTTTTCTTTTTCTATAGGGTTTTTTACACTCTTGTGTGAGAGATGGGGGAAGTAAAAATTCACTCCTCCAGGGGGATGGCCATGCTTTCATCCTTTCTCTTCCATTCTCCTTTTGGAATATTGGTCATACATGTATATATGCCTGACATGTTTCTCAAGCTGCCAAGTCCTAGACTTGAGCCATTCAGCCAGCCATGTGGAATCAGCCACCTTAACCATCAAGCCATTGGCTGGCCTACATTCTTTTACTTTAAAATTCAAAAATTTAACTATGTTATATTTTGGTGTTGGCCATCCTGGGGTTAATAATATACACACTTTACATATAATTGTAAGTCTTTTTAAATGTAATATATTTTTCTTGAATTGTAATTTATATTTTTTCCATTTTTTTACCTTGCTTTAAAAGATTTCCTATGTTCTGTAAGTTGAATTTTTTTCTGTCTATCTTTCCTATTGGTCACTTCTGGAAGTCTTTACCTCCTTACTTCTTTTTATTATTTATTTTACATTCATTCACTGTATATCATTACAGCATACAAAATGAATTTTTCCATTCAGAATGCACTGCATATTGGCTCAGTCAAATATATTACTATACATATTATCTTCAACAAATAATTTTCCATTTTGTGTTTTTTAACTTTTTCTTCTTTCCCGATTCCCTCCCTCTCATCCTCTGTCATTGCTGATGTTTCAATTTTTGTCCCTTTACACCTTCTATTCAATGCAATTCAAAAAAAATTACCAGTGAAATTCTTCATAGAAATAGAAAAAAAATTTTTCTAGAATAATAAAAGATTTCATATCACCAATATAATACCGTGAAAAAAGAATAACATTGGAAACAAATCACTACCTAACCTGAAAGTACAGAGTTGTAATAACAAAAACAGCATGGTACCTGCACAAAAATACACACATAGACCAATGGAACAGAATAGAGAATACAAAAGCAAACATAAAAACACACAGCCAACTGCTTTTGACAAGCCAATTTAGTGGAGGAATGAAAATCTCTTCAGCAATGGTGCTGATAAAAGTGGATATCTGCTTACATAAAGATTAAATAAGCCTCTATCTCTTATCATGAACAAAAGTCCAATCAAAATAGATAAAAGATCTCATTGTAAAGCCTTGAACTATAAACCTACTTGTGGAAAACACAGCGGAAACACTTGAAGACATTGACGTAAGCAAAGATTTCTTAAGTAAACTCCCTAAAGCATGGGCAATAACTCTGAAAATAGACAAGTGGGATTACATGAAACTAAAAAGATTCTGCACAGAAACGGAAGCAATAAATAAAAAAAAAAGAGCCTATAGAATGGGAGAAAATGTTTGTGAACTACTCATCATATAAGGGATTAATAATTGGAATACCTAATTGGTATAAATTAGTATACCTGCAGAAAAAGTAATAATACAGTTTAAAAATGAGCAATTGTTCCAAAGACACGACTCTCAAAAAAGACATATGAATGGCTTAAAGCATATGAAAAAATTTTCAACGTTTCTTATAATAAGGTAAATGCAAATCAAAATCACAATGAGGTATCACCTAACCCCAGTCAGAGTGGTTATGGTAAAAAAACCCAAAAACACAAAACAAAAACAAGTGCTGGTGAGACTATGATGAAAAGGTAGTCATTCTGCACTGTTGATGGAAATAAAAACTAGTACAGTCATGGTGGGAAATAATGCAAAGATTCCTCAAAAGTTTACAAAAAGAACTACCATATGACCCAGTAATCCCACTCCTGGTTATTTACCCAAAGGACAAGAAATCACTCAGTCAGGAAGACACTTGCACATCCATGTTTATTGCAGCATTATTTACAATAGCTACAATATAGAATAAGCCTAATGTCCAACAACTGATGACTCAATTTTTTTAAAAAAAGGCACATATGCACAATGGATTACTATTAATTCATAAAGAGCAATGAAATCCTGTATTTGAATATAAAGTGGTTGAGTCTAAGGTTATAATGTTAAGTGAAATAAACAAGACTATGAAAGATATGCTATGTATATCTTCATTCAATAAATACCAAATATCTGTGCTCTTTGGCAGAAATTGAAAGATTTGAAGACATAAAAGTAGACAAGACAAATGTTGATAACAGAGACTACATATGGGATGAGAGATAAAGAGGAACTCATGGAAATAGGAAAGGAATCAGGGGGGGAAAAAAAAGCATTTACCAGACACAGAAATGCAGGTAGAGGAGGTGAATAGGTTATAGAATAGCATACCACAACTGAGTAAATATTTTGTATATATTATGTATATATGTATAATTTGTGTTGTTGTATGTATATATATAATTTACATATATCAAATATATGTATGTGTGTATATATATATATATATCCTTCATTTTATTGTCACACACTGCATGCATGCTTGGAAAAATCCATGTTATGTCCCACAAAGATGTACAAGAATTAAATGTAAGTTAGAAATTGCAAAATAAAATAAAATAGAAAAAAGCTTAAAAAATACATTACTCTGATTTTAATTAGTTTAACAAAACAAACCTATGAGTTTTTATATTTCCACTTTTCTAGGTCTTTATGATCATAATCAATGTTTTAAAAGCTATGGACTAAAATCCAAAGTTAAGACCACTAATGCATACTACATGCAGTAGAAGGTGAAAGGAAGAGAATAGAAAAGATAAATTTTAAAAGTATAAATGTAGCAGCCAGCAGATGGCAAAGCAGTTCTGTTGCTGAACTCCCATAAGGCTGACCATGGTCTGAGTCATGGACCCAGTGGCTTGAAACTCATGCTGGGCACGTGTGAGTGCATGCCCAGGATCCCAAGAGAAGAATGCGAGAGAAGGGATTGTGGTGTGACCATCTCACTTCCCTCCTCACTGTCTCTGTCTCTCTCTCTCTCTCCAATAAGTGGACATGCCCTAAGGCAAAAAACATAGACACACACACACACACACACACACACACACACACACACACATATAATAAATATTTTCTGATATGCAACTGAATATGCCTTTTAGCTAGATTCCAGAAGTCTAATTGTTAAAACCAGTAGTTAGCTAAAGCTTGATATTCTTGTCATAGATTAAACTTTAAGAATAAAGGAACAAATATTAAATATTACCACAAATATAAATATTATTGCAGTATTAATATTAAAACTTTAATGTTCAAGTTTGTATACTAGGTATTATAGTGCAGAGATCATAATTTCTCAGCTGTCGGCTGCTAGATTGCTCCTAGAATCATTATATTTCACATTTGCAATCATAATAAATGTTGATTTTTCAGCTTGGATGTTGAAGGAGCACAAACTTTTTATTTGTTTTAATACTCTTCTTTATTTTATACTCTTCATTTTCTTTAATGTATCTGGCCAAAGATAATTTATAAAAGATATAGTTGGACATGCTCTTGGAACCATTCTTTTAACACTTCAAGGTAAAAAACTTAATATTCTCCTTTTAAGTTAGATGGGAAGATAACTTAAAAGCATAATTTTTAAAAGTATAATACTCAAATAGGGCTTTTCTAAAAATGAAAAAAACTCATGTCCTTAATTAAATAATTTTTAATGTATATACATATAACTTAATTTTAAGACGATTAAAATATAAACAAATAATTATCTGTTGATTAAAATTAAGGTATATTCTAATTTCTATTACAAATTTCTTTAATTTAAATTATACTTTATGATCATATATTAGTTCAAAATAATATTTTTTTCTAATATTATCTAATGAATTCTCTTATTGTAATTTCATATTTTTTGAGCTACTTAAAAGTGTTTAATACTTATTTTCATTCATAAAATTTAAAACTTCAACCATCCTTATCAATTATGGCACTATTTTCCTCCTGTAATTAAAACTATATTTCTCTTTGAAAGAACTGATAAATTTTCAACATGTAAAACATACAAGACCATTATTTTGAGATAACTTAAGGAATAGTTACCTCTATTTAACAGTCAATATTTAAAGATTAGAAATATACACTGAATATTGATGAATTAAGTAATTTGGATCAATCATATTTTAATCTCAGAAATTTTAATAAATTAGACAAAATATTTTTTAAAAACACAATTGAATAAATGAGAGAATCAAAAAGGTGAGTCTTGTAGGGCTATGTTTTCCCTAGGGCTAACTGTTGACTCAAGAAATGATGAGATGGAAAGAATATAAGAATCTGAATAATACTTTTGGTGTCCTCTCAGGATATGCATAACAAAATTAGAGCACTGGGGTCAGCAGGTGGCATGGAGGTTAAGGCAGGTAGATCCCACATAGCCAACTGTGCAGTTCAATTCCTGGACCCAGTGGCTTGAAAAAATCACACCAGGCACATGTGAATGCATTCTCCAAATCCCAAGAGAAGACTAGGGGAGAAAGGATTGTGGCATGGCCAACCCCTCTGGAAGTGATTTCTCACTTTCCCTCTCTCTGTCTCTTTCTGGAGAATGCACAAGCCCTATAGCAAAAACTAAAAACAGAACAAAACATTTGGAGCTCTGGACACACCAATCTTGAGCCTACAGAACTTCTCACATCTTGAATTTAAGCTATAAATTATTGTGCTTTGAAGTTAGGATGAACCATAAAGTAGACCAGTCCTCGGGGGGGGGGGGGGGGGGGAAAGAAAGAAAGCTGATTTAGAATGGTCTTAAACACGGAAACTGGATTAAGCTTCTACTTTATTGCTATGTCCTTAGCCATTTTCCAGAAGCAAATTAAGTATGCTCTGAAGGAATCTAATACCATTCTAGGTCTCAAATTAATTTTATAGTTTATAAAGTAAAGTTTCTGGCATTCAATCAAAATAACAAGGCATGTGAGGTATCTTATGAGCTCATGTGTCCTCCAAAAAATATACTGAAATCCTTATCACTGGTATGTGTGAATGTGATCTTATTTGGAAATGAGGTCTTTGAAGATATAATCAAGTTAAGATGAGGTCATACTCCAAATGGTGTCCTTCCATGAAGAGAAGTGACACAGATACACACATAGAGAATGACATTGTCACATGACAATGCAGATAAAAATTGAATGATGTGTTTATAAACCAAGGGATACCAAGGAAAACAGGAAACTTGAACCAAAGAGCAGGAAAACTAATAGTTCATTGAAACAGGATTACAATATTCAAGTTAAAAATCATCATGATTATATTTCTGGTGGAAACGACATTGGTTAATTTATTGTTGAGTCTTCAGCTCTTATCCAACATAAGCCAATGATAGTTAATACATAAAATAACAACCTCTGGAACAAGAGTAAATATCTACATTAATCAAGAAGTACATGGAGATCTATGATCAGAAGTAAAACTATAGTTTTTAAGGAATCTAAACCCAAACAGGGGAAAAGGAGACCAAGACTTTTGTAAGTTTCAGTTTTAGTGGAATTATCA